>NW_021163516.1:0-44542 GCF_004324835.1 Dendronephthya gigantea
AAAAATGGACTAAAATTTATTCAAAGTACTAAAATTTTATACCTCATATAGTGGAGATAACGTTCCTAATATGTTACAAAGCACATTTAGAGCTTTAATTCGGTTGGCCGTCCTCTCTTCACATCTAAAAAAAAATTCCCATTAGGATAAGACTGAGGCTACATAGAAATACACCACGAACTTAAACAAAAATCAACATACCAAAATATTACATTTTTACATAACAAAATATAAAGAAAAAAGAAGACCACACACTTGAAGTATTTCTCCACCAAATCTTTAATATTTTCAAACCAGTTTTCGCAGTAAGGATGAAGAGACTGGGAACGATGAGAAACCAGGAGAATAACTGAGGATTACTGCAAACAACGACATTTCATTTAGCTGCAAACAACGACATTTTATTTAGCTAAGTGGATTCCGTTAGATTTCATATATTTTATTAATTTTGTCCTCAAAGAAAGTCATAAAATTGTTAGCTAGATTCTCATCAGATTGGCACACAGAATATTGAGAATCAGGGGTATAATATAGTAACTTTCCAACGGTTTTAAATAATTTCTTTTGGTCACTCCCATTATCTCTAACAATTTCAGAATAATAACGAGTACGACTTTCCTATAATAGCTCACTGACACGGCGACATTGCTGACTGTATTTTAGACGATCACAGGATTGTCTTGACTTACGCCATACCCGCTCGAGTTTCCTTCTGATACGTTTTTCGTTTTTAATTTGTTCAGTGTACCAAGGTGCAGCTGGACGAATAATTATCTCTCTGGAAATAAGTGGTACATGATGATCCAGAATTTTGGGCAGCTCCGAGTTGTATTGGTTGACTTTCGCACTTATATCAGCCGTGTTCCCAGTGTTAATCGGAGATAGCCTAATTTCATTAAGGAACGAGTCCATATTGATTGCTTTAATTTTACGTGACTCCACGACCCTTCTCTGAAACAATGGTTTTTTAAAATTGAGTTCATATGTAACCGTGTAATGGTCAGATATAGATGGATCATGAACGTCAATAGATTGAACAATATTTTCCTCATGGCGAGACAAGATAAGGTCTAACGTGTGACCAGCACAAAGCACAAAGCTGTTACAATGCGATTTAAACGATTTAAAAGAATGCTACCAACTTTTCGCCGAATACGATTGTGTGTTTACACAACCTAGCTCTCTTTAGGGGGTACATTGATATTTTGTAACAGATTTCATAATTTACGTAACTTCAAGAAACATACCAGAGGGAAATTCTAGCAGTGGTATGGCAACTTGAGTCGTTGGCGAAAGTTTAGTAAACTTTTCCAGATATTGTGGGAGCAGTCTAAGGACAGAAAATTTAGTAATTATTACTTAAAAAATCATATATTTGTGAAGGAGTATCTCGCATCACAAGAGACGTTACGTTTAGGCTGAAGTTTATTGAAAAACGTTTCTGTAAATTCACTGAGCACATTATCAAGGCACGATTTCAAATATCTCCAAAGAAATAAACTTCTAAAGCGCTGCAACTACTTAAATCAACTTCATTCTTACAAAGTGCTAATGGACATTAAAAACGTCTCAAATTCCAGACTATTTTAAGTAGCCATACCTTGCCATAACTGAAGGCATTTCTAACATACATATGGTGAGACAAGATACGCTTAACGTCGCGAAATGAGCAACCAAGTACGCATTAGACAACACTAGACGAAATATACAACAACGTTTAAGCAAGAACAGACAACCGCTGAAAATAAAGTCCCGCAGATTCTTACCTGTTTATCTTGACCAATAAAAATGTGGTACGTACACAGCTCCGTTATTACCTGCACGTGTTACAATAAAATATCCAATAAATCATTAGTATGGTATGATATAATTATGGTATAAATTGGTTATGGTATGGTGTGATATAATTATGGTATGATATGCATGGTTATGGTATGGTATGATTTCGTTATGGTATGGTATGGTGTGATATTATTATGGTAAGATATGGTTATCGTATGGTATGATTTAGTTATGGTTAGTTATGGTATGATATGATTATATGATATGATTATATGATATGATTATATGATATGATTAAATGATATGATATGGTAAGGTTATGGTATGGTATGGTTTTGGTATATTTATGGTAAGATATTATGATATATGCAAAAAACTGATTGATAAGAACCGTACTGGAAAAATTCTAGCGTACAAATGAGGTCGGCGCATATCATTAGGAACACGAAATAATCCAGGAAGAAAATCGTAATTTGAAACCTGAATGCAAAGTAAAATTTTTAGTTCATGATTTTGGTGTGAAAGTACACAACTTCACTTCTCTTCCCATTTTAGAGAAGACTGTAGATATTGAACGTAAATATTGCTTTCCAGAAAATATCAAGTTTTTATCTTGCAGTGCCTCTGGAAAGTTCCTCAGAACAACATCCAACACCTCCCATTCCAATTCCTAGAAAATGAAGAAAGTTGAACTTCAATCGAAACTTAATGCCAGATGATATATTATGATAGAAAAGTTTACCTGTTGTAAACACACAAGAATAACATTCATCCTCGCTGTAAGGCAGTGAAACAATCCCGTTTGTCTTATCTTCTGCAGAACTAAAACAAAAATGAGAATGTATTACGCAAACAAGAAAAGGATTTTGGAAGCAGAATACCTGACATACGTGGCACTATCGTCATTAACCAACCTTTTCTTTCAGAACAAACAAAATACGAAGTGAATTAAACTTTTCTACTTTTGTCTTGCACAAGGCCTAGACGTTGTCAGCTCGCAGACTGAGGAAACATTGAAGAATCTTTAAGAAAACACAATGTGAGACATCATAGAAAAATCGCGAGAAATAAAATTGAATTTGCCTTACCGAAAGCCGTATTTCCGATGCACTATACGTCCGATAGCCATTGTCGTAATGAGTTTTTATGTGGTACACTAATATATTGAATATTCGTTCGGCTCGTTCTTGAGGTTTACGAAACAATTTCATCTGCAAAAATAGAATGAAATTACTGAAAGAGAAGCAAGTGTGGCATTAAATTACACTTATTTTTGTTCACGAAAATAACTTCATCACAATGAACGAATATGTGTGGACAATCTCTGCATGTCCTTCATTACCTTGAACAAGCGTACTAATCCTAATACAGCCTCCTTGATGTCTTTCTACGCTGTTTCATCCTGAGGCTGCAGCAACAAAGACAAATTACAGTGATTAGATGTAATTTTATGTCTCTAGATGTTCCTACATATACCTTGCAGTCTCTATAATTACCTTACATGTTCTTTACATGACGGCTTAACGTATCGCTTGAGAGGATCAACTGGACAGTGGCAATCTGGAATTGATAAATGAAATATATATCCTTTTACTTCACTGATGCGTTTGCATTCACGACCCCCGTGTAAAACGATCCAATTTGCGGATTATAGTTAGGTTCAGGTCAGGAAGCTTTCACTGATAAGAAAGAGTTTTCTATTGAAGTACAGTATCAGCTCATCACGAATGAAGAGGGAAATTGGAGTGGAGAAATGAAACCGTCTGAAAATGATTGTATTGAGTACCTTCTCGATTATATGCAAAACATCGCAAACTTTCGGTGAATCAGAGGATTCAATAACATCGACCAGAAGCTGGACAGCTCGGATCCGCACAGAAATATCCCGATCTTTGACAATGTGGTCTAAATGTGGCAACACTGAATTCTCAAGTATTTCTTCCTGTAAAAAACAAGGAGTTATAAAACTAGAAAAAGATTCATAATATCGCTAATGTCTAAAAAAATGGACTAAAATTTATTCAAAGTACTAAAATTTTATACCTCATATAGTGGAGATAACGTTCCTAATATGTTACAAAGCACATTTAGAGCTTTAATTCGGTTGGCCGTCCTCTCTTCACATCTAAAAAAAAATTCCCATTAGGATAAGACTGAGGCTACATAGAAATACACCACGAACTTAAACAAAAATCAACATACCAAAATATTACATTTTACATAACAAAATAAAGAAAAAAGAAGACCACACACTTGAAGTATTTCTCCACCAAATCTTTAATATTTTCAAACCAGTTTTCGCAGTAAGGATGAAGAGACTGGGAACGATGAGAAACCAGGAGAATAACTGAGGATTACTGCAAACAACGACATTTCATTTAGCTGCAAACAACGACATTTTATTTAGCTAAGTGGATTCCGTTAGATTTCATATATTTTATTAATTTTGTCCTCAAAGAAAGTCATAAAATTGTTAGCTAGATTCTCATCAGATTGGCACACAGAATATTGAGAATCAGGGGTATAATATAGTAACTTTCCAACGGTTTTAAATAATTTCTTTTGGTCACTCCCATTATCTCTAACAATTTCAGAATAATAACGAGTACGACTTTCCTATAATAGCTCACTCACAGCGACATTGCTGACTGTATTTTAGACGATCACAGGATTGTCTTGACTTACGCCATACCCGCTCGAGTTTCCTTCTGATACGTTTTTCGTTTTTAATTTGTTCCGTGTACCAAGGTGCAGCTGGACGAATAATTATCTCTCTGGAAATAAGTGGTACATGATGATCCAGAATTTTGGGCAGCTCCGAGTTGTATTGGTTGACTTTCGCACTTATATCAGCCGTGTTCCCAGTGTTAATCGGAGATAGCCTAATTTCATTAAGGAACGAGTCCATATTGATTGCTTTAATTTTACGTGACTCCACGACCCTTCTCTGAAACAATGGTTTTTTAAAATTGAGTTCATATGTAACCGTGTAATGGTCAGATTTAGATGGATCATGAACGTCAATAGATTGAACAATATTTTCCTCATGGCGAGACAAGATAAGGTCTAACGTTTGACCTACACAAAGCACAAAGCTGTTACAATGCGATTTAAACGATTTAAAAGAATGCTACCAACTTTTCGCCGAATACGATTGTGTGTTTACACAACCTAGCTCTCTTTAGGGGGTACATTGATATTTTGTAACAGATTTCATAATTTACGTAACTTCAAGAAACATACCAGAGGGAAATTCTAGCAGTGGTATGGCAACTTGAGTCGTTGGCGAAAGTTTAGTAAACTTTTCCAGATATTGTGGGACCAGTCTAAGGACAGAAAATTTAGTAATTATTACTTAAAAAATCATATATTTGTGAAGGAGTATCTCGCATCACAAGAGACGTTACGTTTAGGCTGAAGTTTATTGAAAAACGTTTCTGTAAATTCACTGAGCACATTATCAAGGCACGATTTCAAATATCTCCAAAGAAATAAACTTCTAAAGCGCTGCAACTACTTAAATCAACTTCATTCTTACAAAGTGCTAATGGACATTAAAAACGTCTCAAATTCCAGACTATTTTAAGTAGCCATACCTTGCCATAACTGAAGGCATTTCTAACATACATATGGTGAGACAAGATACGCTTAACGTCGCGAAATGAGCAACCAAGTACGCATTAGACAACACTAGACGAAATATACAACAACGTTTAAGCAAGAACAGACAACCGCTGAAAATAAAGTCCCGCAGATTCTTACCTGTTTATCTTGACCAATAAAAATGTGGTACGTACACAGCTCCGTTATTACCTGCACGTGTTACAATAAAATATCCAATTAAATCATTAGTATGGTATGATATAATTATGGTATAAATTGGTTATGGTATGGTGTGATATAATTATGGTATGATATGCATGGTTATGGTATGGTATGATTTCGTTATGGTATGGTATGGTGATATTATTATGGTAAGATATGGTTATCGTATGGTATGATTTGGTTATGGTTAGTTATGGTATGATATGATTATATGATATGATTATATGATATGTTATATGATATGATTATATGATATGATATGGTAGGTTATGGTATGGTATGGTTTTGGTATATTTATGGTAAGATATTATGATATATGCAAAAAACTGATTGATAAGAACCGTACTGGAAAAATTCTAGCGTACAAATGAGGTCGGCGCATATCATGAGGAACACGAAATAATCCAGGAAGAAAATCGAAATTTGAAACCTGAATGCAAAGTAAAATTTTTAGTTCACGATTTTGGTGTGAAAGTACACAACTTCACTTCCTTTCCCATTTTAGAGAAGACTGTAGATATTGAACGTAAATATTGCTTTCCAGAAAGTATCAAGTTTTTATCTTGCAGTGCCTCTGGAAAGTTCCTCAGAACAACATCCAACACCTCCCATTCCAATTCCTAGAAAATGAAGAAAGTTGAACTTCAATCGAAACTTAATGCCAGATGATATATTATGATAGAAAAGTTTACCTGTTGTAACACACAAGAATAACATTCACCTCGCTGTAAGGCAGTGAAACAATCCCGTTTGTCTTATCTTCTGCAGAACTAAAACAAAAATGAGAATGTATTACGCAAACAAGAAAAGGATTTTGGAAGCAGAATACCTGACATACGTGGCACTATCGTCATTAACCAACCTTTTCTTTCAGAACAAACAAAATACGAAGTGAATTAAACTTTTCTACTTTTGTCTTGCACAAGGCCTAGACGTTGTCAGCTCGCAGACTGAGGAAACATTGAAGAATCTTTAAGAAAACACAATGTGAGACATCATAGAAAATCGCGAGAAATAAAATTGAATTTGCCTTACCGAAAGCCGTATTTCCGATGCACTATACGTCCGATAGCCATTGTCGTAATGAGTTTTTATGTGGTACACTAATATATTGAATATTCGTTCGGCTCGTTCTTGAGGTTTACGAAACAATTTCATCTGCAAAAATAGAATGAAATTACTGAAAGAGAAGCAAGTGTGGCATTAAATTACACTTATTTTTGTTCACGAAAATAACTTCATCACAATGAACGAATATGTGTGGACAATCTCTGCATGTCCTTCATTACCTTGAACAAGCGTACTAATCCTAATACAGCCTCCTTGATGTCTTTCTACGCTGTTTCATCCTGAGGCTGCAGCAACAAAGACAAATTACAGTGATTAGATGTAATTTTATGTCTCTAGATGTTCCTACATATACCTTGCAGTCTCTATAATTACCTTACATGTTCTTTACATGACGGCTTAACGTATCGCTTGAGAGGATCAACTGGACAGTGGCAATCTGGAATTGATAAATGAAATATATATCCTTTTACTTCACTGATGCGTTTGCATTCACGACCCCCGTGTAAAACGATCCAATTTGCGGATTATAGTTAGGTTCAGGTCAGGAAGCTTTCACTGATAAGAAAGAGTTTTCTATTGAAGTACAGTATCAGCTCATCACGAATGAAGAGGGAATTGGAGTGGAGAAATGAAACCGTCTGAAAATGATTGTATTGAGTACCTTCTCGATTATATGCAAAACATCGCAAACTTTCGGTGAATCAGAGGATTCAATAACATCGACCAGAAGCTGGACAGCTCGGATCCGCACAGAAATATCCCGATCTTTGACAATGTGGTCTAAATGTGGCAACACTGAATTCTCAAGTATTTCTTCCTGTAAAAAACAAGGAGTTATAAAACTAGAAAAAGATTCATAATATCGCTAATGTCTAAAAAATGGACTAAAATTTATTCAAAGTACTAAAATTTTATACCTCATATAGTGGAGATAACGTTCCTAATATGTTACAAAGCACATTTAGAGCTTTAATTCGGTTGGCCGTCCTCTCTTCACATCTAAAAAAAATTCCCATTAGGATAAGACTGAGGCTACATAGAAATACACCACGAACTTAAACAAAATCAACATACCAAAATATTACATTTTTACATAACAAAATATAAAGAAAAAAGAAGACCACACACTTGAAGTATTTCTCCACCAAATCTTTAATATTTTCAAACCAGTTTTCGCAGTAAGGATGAAGAGACTGGGAACGATGAGAAACCAGGAGAATAACTGAGGATTACTGCAAACAACGACATTTCATTTAGCTGCAAACAACGACATTTTATTTAGCTAAGTGGATTCCGTTAGATTTCATATATTTTATTAATTTTGTCCTCAAAGAAAGTCATAAAATTGTTAGCTAGATTCTCATCAGATTGGCACACAGAATATTGAGAATCAGGGGTATATATAGTAACTTTCCAACGGTTTTAAATAATTTCTTTTGGTCACTCCCATTATCTCTAACAATTTCAGAGTAATAACGAGTACGACTTTCCTATAATAGCTCACTGACACGGCGACATTGCTGACTGTATTTTAGACGATCACAGGATTGTCTTGACTTACGCCATACCCGCTCGAGTTTCCTTCTGATACGTTTTTCGTTTTTAATTTGTTCAGTGTACCAAGGTGCAGCTGGACGAATAATTATCTCTCTGAAATAAGTGGTACATGATGATCCAGAATTTTGGGCAGCTCCGAGTTGTATTGGTTGACTTTCGCACTTATATCAGCCGTGTTCCCAGTGTTAATCGGAGATAGCCTAATTTCATTAAGGAACGAGTCCATTGATTGCTTTAATTTTACGTGACTCCACGACCCTTCTCTGAAACAATGGTTTTTTAAAATTGAGTTCATATGTAAACGTGTAATGGTCAGATATAGATGGATCATGAACGTCGATAGATTGAACAATATTTTCCTCATGGCGAGACAAGATAAGGTCTAACGTGTGACCAGCAAAGTGTGTTGGTTGTTTGTACACGTTGTTCCAGATTAAAAGAATCAACAAGATTGAGAATTTTTTTTGTTGTTAATTCCGACTTATCGTCTACATGGAGGTCGATATAATACGATTATATTTAGAATTTGAGATGACACATTGATTTGCATACCCATCACTTCGAAAGACTTAATGTGTGAGAACATTTTCGCCGAGTCCAGCTTGACTTTTAAAGTGTTGTTGTATAGTATACCAATGCCTCCCCCTCTACCTTGTTGTCTCGAGATATTGTTAAAGGAGTAGCCCTTCGGGGTGAAATTCCCAAAAGATATATGATCAAATTTGTCAGGGTGAAGCCAGGTTTCTGTAATCGCAAATATATCAAATTCATTCCAACCACATAGTCTTTGACTAAATTCGCTTTGTTCCGAATAGACCGGCAGTTGAAGACCAAAAGAACAAAGCTGAGTAACAGCTGTATCAGGAGTGTTGGCAATGCCTGATAAAGGAATATTGATGAGATTGATTCTCTTAATATAATTTCTGCCATATATATTTACAGGCTTTGGGACACGGTCCGTGATTCTAACAGGGATAGCTTCCTGTTGATTTGCAGGATGATAGTGATTGTATAGTGTGGCGGTGGTGTTTGCGAAGTAGGTATTATAGCAAATATTCCTATAGGTCATATGGAACAACCAACCTTTCTGTAGATTCAACTGCCCAAGCATTGAACTAAGCTCCTCAGGATTATTAGCGGGTCGAAACGTGTTCATCAAACGTAACTGCTTTCGATGTTGATACATCTCATCCGACTGATTATTATCAAAAGATTGAGGACCAGGATTAGACGAAAATCACACACATTGTTAGATCCTGCTTGAAGGCTTCGTACACAGGACTAGACTAACAAATCCATGTTTCGTTTCTTTAGCAATCGCAAATGAGACTTTGTATTTAGATTCAAAACCAACTCGTTGTATGTTGACCCGACATCGAAAAGCAATATCTCCACAAATACTCAAGGTTATGCCATCCGCAGCCAATCCATCCAAATCCGTGCAATTAGTACTCTTAAATGCCATATTAATTGGTCGAGATATACGAAACTCGTTAGATGAGATAAATATCATAAAAAATATATAGAGCTGCCGACCAACCGACATATTGGTCGTGAATTAAGCAGTACGAAAACACAATATTCATTTCCATACACCAAAAGATGGTGATTCAATGATAACATCACGTTATCAGCTTTAGAGAATTTCTTTAAAAACTTGTTTAACGAATCGGATAGAAGCAAACGGGAACGAGAAGAAGAAGAAGTTGTGAAATCATTGTAAGTGTGTTTATTTCTATTTAAACCCGACAACTTTACTTGTTCAGGGAAAGACATATTAGAGTTGTTTACAAGTAAAAGCTATGTACACACACCTTGGGTGGTGGTGGACAAAATATTGAATCATTGGTTATTTTTATTCTAGATCACTAGCTGCCTGTGAAGGAACATACAAAATTTTACTAGAATGCTACAAAAGCAGCTGGATTGAAGGTTGTCAAACTGAAATGGTCTCCCAAGTGGCAAATCGATTGCTCGAATCCTACCATAACCGTGTTTCATTATAAATCTGTGAAAAGGATAAAGTAAATTAAATAAACATGGCCGTTCAGCACAAGAACTTGTAGTCGATTGGAGAAGACAATTGTCTCCCAAGCGGTAAATCGATGGTTCGAATCCTACCATAACCGATTTTCATTATAAACTTCGTCAAAAGAAATACAGTAATTAAATAACCATGGCCATTCCCCATAAGATCTTGTAGTCTAGTGGCTAATGCAATTGTCTCCCAAGTGTTAAATCGATGGTTCGAATCCTGCCATGACCTTTTTTCATTATGAACTTCGTGAAAAGAATAAAGTAAACTAAATAACCATGGCCGTTCAGCACAAGACCTTGCAGACTAGTGGCTAAGACAACTGACTCCTAAGTAGTAAATCGATGTTTCGAATCCTGCAAAAACCATTTTTTATTATGAACTTCATGAAAAGAATGAAGTAAACTAAGTAACCATAGGCATCCAGCACAAGACCTTTTGGTCTAGTGGCGAAGACGATGGTCTCCCATGTGTTAAATCGATGGTTCGAATCCTACCATAAACGTTTTTTCATTATGATCTTCGTGAAAACGATAAAGTAGATCAAATAAACATAGCCGTTCCCCGAAGAACTTGTGGTCTAGTGGCCAAGACAATTTTCTCCAAAGTTTTAAATCGATATTTGGAATCCTGCCAAAACTATTTTTTATTGTGAACTTCGTAAAAGGATAAAGTAAACTAAATAACCATGGCCATCCAGCACAAGATCTTGCAGTCTAGTGGCGAGGACAATGGTCTCAGAAGTGGTAAATCGATGGTTCGAATCCTACCATAACCGTTTTTCATTATGAACTTCGTACAAAGGGTATCGCTTCAAGAAGCTTCGGTTCTAAATGATGTTTTGCCTCCTCACCTTTTAGCAGATGCTTTTAATAAAGCCTTAATTTTTGGGTACAGTTAATAAGAAACGCGATACGACTTTAATTGTGACAAGTATACTCAGTTCAACACTTGGTTTATTATGGAATAAGGTCATAGCCTCGACGGCAGACAAACTGAAAGACGGCGAAATTCGTAAGATTGTCGTACGCGAGTTAAATGATATCAAGTCTAAAATCGATGGCCTTTCTAGATCAACTTCACTCGCCAGTTATAATTTTCTAGAAGAAGGAGTAGAGTTACTCAGTGTTTCTCTCGATAAATCAAATCTTGAGCAGAAAGAGAGCGAAACTCAGGACGAACCAGGTGAACTTTCGAGCGTTATTCTGTCTGGTATCTTAAACCAAGCAATAGAGCTTCCTCCAGCCAGGAAAAAGCTTAAAATCAACTCGGACAGAGAGTTAGAAACTGCGAGAAAAAGATTCGAGGAAGCGCGCAAGGCAGCAACCACTGCTTTCTGGAATGAGGCATTTAGTATCGAAGATCGAATTTTTGCAGCGAAGCTACGAATAGTTTCAAAAATAGTGGAACATCTCGATTGTCCTGAGACCGCAATCACCGAATGTTTATCGTTTTGGAAGAAGCTGCATAGCTTACAAGCCATTCAACTGATTCAAGAGATATTCTCAGTGTCTTTGAACGATGGAGTCAAATCATTGTTGAATAAAACTCAACGGGTGGAGAACGTCTGTCGGTTATGTTAATCAACTATGTTTTGTTTCAATATGTTTGCAAATTCAGTAATAAATGTTCATTTGAAGTGTCCGCCTGCATGCCAACGATTGAACTTCCCACTCGCAGTTTTCATCCAATAAGCTGGCACGAAATTTCAGCAAGAAATTCTATAAAAGAGGAATTGCCTCATCCTCCAAACGAACAGACCCTTCATGAAAAAAAAGAGCTTCTCCATATGCTGTGAAAAGTCAGGGGTGTTCTTACTTTCCCTCGTACTCCGCCTTATTAGAAAATCATGATTATCCAGGAGGAAGGAAAAATTAAACGGATTGAATTACCTGAAATTACAGGCAATATTTTAATGGCCCTTTCTGTTGATATCAATAACAATGTTTACGTGCTAAAAACATACTGGTGAAGGATTCCTGTTGACGATATTGAACGAGAATTACAATGTAAAAGCAGAAGACAAATTAGATTTGCTCGAGGACAAAATATCTTCTGTAGTTAGAATCGCAATATGCAAAGACGATGATATCATCATCATCCAACACAGAGGCCTGATGTGTATGTTTGTAACAAGATGTGTCAATTGAAATACAAATTTGACAACGACTCAAGTGAGGCATTTTCATTGAGTATTTCCAGCAGAATGAAATCATGATACCAACAAACGATCATACGGCAGTTCAAATATACACCAAGGAAGGAAATCTGAAGACAACAATAAAAGTCCCAGACCATCATAAAGTTGTCAGAGTGGCATTTCACTAGGTTATTTGTAAAATATTGGTTCTAACCGTGGTAGGGGAAAAAATTCCTATTTCTTTCTGCGCTACCCTGAAGCAGGCGGGAAGCTGGAAACTCTTACCTTCTTTTGTAAAGTTGTCGATGTGCAGTATCCATATCTGGTATTCCATAATGGCCCTATTGTTGTTGTAAGAGAAGGAAACTTCACTTACCTATGATGAGACTCAATTGTTATAAACAACCATTTTCTGCCTAAAACACAGTAAATATACTACCGCTACTTTCCTGAAACAGTAACAGGAACCTTTCAATAAACTAAAGTAAAGCAAACAATAGATGTTGCTAGATTTATAAAATTTGTGAGCTGTTTCATTCACGTGGTCTTGTTTCCGTTGTAAGGAACACAAGCGTAACTTATATTTAAATATTGATCCAAAAAACGTTCTTTGATCTTGAAATTAAATTAAAGATAATCATGTTTTTGTCTATCGTTTTATGCCAAATTTTTCAGGCTTATTTTTTCGGTGAAGCCAAAAAACGACTTAATAATTATGACGAAGTTTCTATCCCATGTGCATGATGATACGATTTTAATTCAACGCCAATGTTTCTTCATATGAATTGATTTTTGTATCAAATAACCGAAGACATGCGGATCTCGTTCAAGTAAACTTTCCTATTCATAATGGAATATTGAGGGTACGTGACATTTTACTAAACCTTTGTGACGATTTGCTGACAAGTGCAATTTTCGTAATTCGGGTGTGTGTGTACATTGACATATTCCAACTTCGCAGGCCAGGCTATTCTACCTACGCTCCACGACCCACGCTGCGGCGAAAACCCTGGTTAAGGCTGGTCATGTGACAGCGCAAAAATTTTTAATTAGCGGTTAGTTCATATGCAAGGGAGGGGCGGAAAAGGGCTATCTTTAAAGGCTAGTTTCCACTCAGGAAAATTCTCCTTTGGATCGGAGGGGACGGAAAAGTTTCTTTTGTATAAACGCCGCCTGAGAACTCAGCGACAAAAGAAATTTTACTGTCCATTCCGATCCAAAGGAGATTTTCCTGAGTGGAAACTAGCCTTAAAACCAGTTACGGGGAATCGAGGAAGGGAACGGGGGACGATAAAACAAGGATAGGAAAAGCCAGAATCTTTAAAACAAGGAAAGGGAAAAGCCGGAATCTTTAAATCAAGGAATGAGAAAAGCCGGAATCTTAAAAACAAAGAATGGGAAGAGCCGAAATTTTTATAACAGGGAATGAGAAAAGCCGGGATCTTTAAAACAAGGATAGAGAAAAGCCGGAATCTTACGGCTGGAAGTTTGTAACTAAATTAGTTACTCAATTTCCGCGCGAAATACAAAATATGGCAATTTGGCATGGCTATATTTCCGTATTTTACCAATTAAAGTTGTCAAAGATCTTTTCCGTCAGTTCACTCAATTGCTTTCAAAGAAGATGCTCGAAAATTTTGTCAACGGTTATCATTATGGTAACCGGTGCTCTAATTGGTTTTGGAAAGGCGATCGCCCTTTTTGTGCACTGAAATCCATTCATCCCGTTTCCAGTCCAACGGTCACACTCCATGTCGGATTACTTTATTGTATAATGCATTAAGCTTGCCTCCTCCGCAGGCATCTCTTATGTATTTATATTAGGCATTTATAATTGGCTTTGGTTAGCTTTGTCGGGGAGCGAGAAAAAAAATTGCTGATCTCTCCCACTTTTTCCTCGCCTTCCCCGACACAGCTAACCCAAGCGAAATATAAATGCCTAATATTAATACATAAGATATGCTTGCGGAGGAGGCTAGCATTAAGCATAGTAGAGACTTCTTCTGCTATCTTTCGTTAAGCAATAGGAGGTATAATATCGGGTCCTGTAGCCTTGTTGGATTTAGCTCTCGTAATGAACCCAAAACGTCAGAACATGTAATCTCTCTAAAGCTGAATAAATTATCGTACCATTATCTTGAATTTTACTACGCTACTAGTTGTGTGTAGGGTATTGAGCGTTGCATTTCAATACATGAAATCGGTGCTGTTATCAGAAAAATCCATAACTTATCTACTCGTTCACATATATCAAAAGAAGAAGATGGCAGCAGCAATTGAAAATGTAAACATGTCTTAATATGTACCTCTCCAATACCGACATCTCTCTGATATGAACATATCAAGTCAAGTCCGGAATTGCAAAGTTAACCCATCCCCTGCTAATGATGTGATTTATTGCAAGTGCGTGAAGAGATAAACAATTGTGATATCAACAGCCCGTGTAACTCAGGTATATTTACTAGTCAAGGCCCTGTAAAGAGTTTGTGTGCATTTCATGCAAAACAGGTTATCTCAATTGTTTTAGGGTAAAATGACCATGGCGGTCATAACCGCCATAGCTCTAAATCCTGAATTATCAAAGCTACAGTCTTTCTGAATTGCTTATATGGTTCAGAATGGTTGCTTTTAGGGGTGGTCACTGGAGGGTGAAATTATCATCAGTTTTATATTTTACAAGCAAATTATGTTTACCATTCCAGGTCAACTGCTAATTAGGCATAAAATTACTGATTCACCCGGAAAAGTCTAATTTTTTCTATTTTCTAAAAATGTTCGCCATATTATAAAAAAATGCTTTTAATATATTTATTATAAATTTCCAAAGAAATAACGATGTTTTGTTGCGATACGACATATTTCATTTCACTTAACCCCCACTAAAACACAATTTCAGCCATATTTTGCAAATTTAATCGCTGTTTTTCGTCGTCCGTCGCAAGCGCCTTCTAAACATGGTACTCTAACACGACTCTAGTTGACTAAAGAATTCTTTTCGCCATTGATTTCATCAATTATGTCGCCATTGCAATGGCATAATCCTCAACAACTCCACCAAGTCCACCTTCGTCACTCAAGCCATTTTCAATATTGTAGTAAATCACATCTGTAAGTCAAAAGCAATTGCTTGTCAATACAAAACAACTTTATACTGAAATATGTAAAGTAGAATGGATATTAGAATAAAAACAAATTAAAAAAAAATGTTCGTGATATTTGTAGCAATACAATCGACTTGCAAACTTCAACAAATGTTTTAATTCCCATCGACAACTCTGGTGACGGGTTGCAAATTTTAAGGTTGGGAAGGTTTGACTTGGCTTTCTTTGATAATTTTCAACTTGGTGAGTTTTTCTCTCCAAATGTTGCACTTTCTCTTCATGTCATAGATGTTTCAAAATATAAAGTCATTTTTTTTATAGAGATGAATGAAAGAGTGCAATGGAATAATGGTTTTCAGTCGAGGCCTAAAGAGAAGTCTTTCAGCACTTTTTGTAAATAGTATAGCTAGTAATGGATATTAGAATAAAAACAAATTAAAAAAAAATGTTTGTGATATTTGTAGCAATACAACCGACTTGCAAACTTCAACAAATGTTTTAATTCCCATCGACAACTCTGGTGACGGGTTGCAAATTTTAAGGTTGGGAAGGTTTGACTTGGCTTTCTTTGATAATTTTCCACTTGGTGAGTTTTTCTCTCCAAATGTTGCACTTTCTCTTCATGTCATAGATGTTTCAAAATATAAAGTGATTTTTTTTATAGAGATGAATGAAAGAGTGCAATGGAATAATGGTTTTCAGTCGAGGCCTAAAGAGAAGTCTTTCAGCACTTTTTGTAAATAGTATAGCTAGTAATTTTCAAAGAGTGACCGTAAGTAAGAACGGGTTCAAACGGCTCACTTCTTTCACTTACTTGCGAATGCCACTACAGAGAGAAAGATACATAAATATATGCGAGTGAATAATACTGATTATTACTGAAAATGAAAAAAAATGAGGAATGATCTAGCAACGGCTTCAGCCAGTGCTTCTTCTCTCAGCAATAAAAAACTCCATAATTCGAAACTCGCTAAAGTGCAAAATTAATGTTTCGAAGTTTTCTGAGCGTCATTTAGTAATACCAGCAAAGTGGTGTTGAAGGTTTTGAGGTATACGATACTTCATCAAATTTAAATTAAAATTTAAATTACAATTAATTTATCCTACCATTCATTTTTGCCATCGGAAACTGCAGTAGAACGAGATTGAAGCTATAAACACAAATTGAAAATACCAGTTACGGATTTTTGTTAAGCGTTGCAAAGTATTCTACAAACATCGTGCTTATAAAATGTCTCAATATTTTGAACCATGTTTCATGTATTTGTTTTCAAGAATAATAGATGGACAGAAGAAACAAAAATGAGGCTCACATCAAATCTCATAGTTGGAGAAAGAATAAAATTAGACCTCTAGATGTCACCCAACCAGGTTGATCTTTTTTGTTATTTTCGGAATAATTTTATTCATAAAAATTTTATCATGTTCGCTCTCTGTTGTCATTTCCTACCATCTGTTGAGACCTCTGTGCCGCTAGGCAAGCTACAGCGAAAGAGCACTGGCTTCCACTGTGATATCTTATCTGTGAAGTCTTATCAGTGCCCGTTTCGTTGAAGAAACGATGAACCAAGATTCAACTTCGCGTCATAAAATCTTTGAAACATCAGCCCGACTTTCTTCATATTTCAACTGAAGGCATTTCCGTGAAGTACTTTAGATAAAAAAGTCATTTATATCCGGATTGGGTTCCTCCTCCAGGGCAAGAGTCGTGCATTGACCACGTGATAACGAAACATTCTGAGCTCATCAGTGAAGGATGAACAATTGTAAAGGTTTTATTGCAACTCATAAGAATTACCAAAGGATATATTTTGTAAAATCTATTATATTACGAGCGTCTTTCCTTAAGTCTAGCGACCTACATTGTTCCGGTACCGCATGAGAAACTCTAGCTCGAATCCTCTTGATCTGACGTATTCTTTGTAACCAATTACAGCCTAGGTATCTGTAGTTTTCTTCTGATTTTGGTGAATAACTGACGCAATCTTAAAAAGAAAAACATTCGTATACCGTCAATATCACATCCGGACATTTAAATTACTCTAAGTTACTGACCAAATTTATTTAACATGCATTGCAATATGACGAACCAACTTTGACAGGTTTTTATCGGAAATAACTCTAGGGCCATAATTTGTATTGTTTAGAATATCCCTGAGTTCATCTTTAACGTTCAAACACACGATATTACTGTCGTTATCAATGGAAATGTCAAATACGTTCCTAAGAGCTTTCACTAGAAGAATATTAAAACTTGGTCGCTCTTGCAATATATTTTGTTGTTTAAGCATGAATACGCTGGGCAGACAGTGTATGCCAATTTAAACAATGATACTGAAAGAATTTTCCTTACCTGACTAATTGAGGCCTCGTTTTTGTTTCTCTTAAGCTCAACTTTTAAAACCTCAGGCTCCGTGCCCTTCTGCAGTGAATCATCTCACACAAACACTTTTCCTGCCGAAAAATATGCGCATGACATGTTCGAAGTTGCCCGCTTGTTGACTGTAACCGTGATCAACACATTGCCAAGCAACCAACTTCTTGACGCTCCATTGCGCAGGAGTCGTTCAACAACTGCAGCTCTATAAAAACAACAAAATAGTCATCTTACCTGAAACACAGTGCAGAAAAATACGAAACCAACATACAGACCTTTTTGGTTAGGTCAAATAAGAAGAAAATGTATATTTGACCATCATATCACCCACGATTTCCATCATCTCTGAACTAAGTGTGTTGCTTGAGTCTTCCTTTGATTTCTCAAGGGAGTTTGGGAGTGAATGGAATTTGGTGGGGGGATTAGTGACTAAGGGTATGGGTTTGCAGCATCTGAAGATATATCTGCGTTGTTAAGACTCTAAAGGAATACAAGGACAAATGATTGAAAACGAGCTTGCATATAAGCAAAATTATGTAACATGAAATGGACAAGTTTATGTAACAACACTGCCTAAGCTGTATAAAGTTTAAACACCACTTCTTAATATCTATTGAAAATTTAGCAAGCAATCTCCGTGGCCATAGAATGACATGTGGACTTACTTTTGTAATCAATGGCACGAATTGTTTTCTTAACAACAGTGGACAGTTGACAAACCAGGATGAAATGACATTATCAGCAAGAGTTACCGTGTATTGAGAGTATCTAAGGTGAAACATATCAGTTCGTTTATATTTTATTCAATTTCACAAAACCAATAATAAAAAGTTTGAGATGTTATCGCGTTAAACAAACCTCGATGATGCTGTGTAAGGCAAACATATTCCAATGACTTGTTTCAAATGGATCGCTGTGAAGTTTTTGTACTAATCACAAAGCTTTGACAATGCTATTTAAACGTTTTAAAACAATGTTAGCAACTTTTCGTCGAATACGATTGAGTGTTTATACAACCTAGCTCTCCTTAGGGGGTACATTGATATTTCATAAAAGATTTCTTAATTTACGTAACTTCAAGAAACATACCAGAGAGAAATTCTAACAGTGGTATGACAACTTGAGGCGTTGGCGAAAGTTTAGTAAACTTTTCCAGATATGTTGGGAGCAGCCTAAGGACAGAAAATTTAGACATTATTACCCAAATAATCTTGTGAAGGAGTATCTCGCATAACAAGAGACGTTACATTTAGGCTGGAGTTTATTGAAAAACATTTCTGTAAATTCACTGAGCACATTATCAAGGCACGATTTCAAATATCTCCAAAGTAATAAACTTCAAAAACGCTGCAATTACTTAAATCAACTTCATTCTTTACAAAGTGCTAATGGACATAAAAAACGTCTCAAATTCCAGACAATCTTAAGTAGCCATACCTTGCCATAACTGAAGACATTTCTAACATACATATGGTGAGACAAGATACGCTTAACGTCGTGGAATGAGCAATAAAACCAATCTCCAAAGTACGCATCCGACAAAACTAGACGAAATATACAACAACGTTTAAGCGAGAACAGACAACCGCTGAAAATAAAGTGAAGCAGGTTCTTACCTGTTCATCTTGCCCAATAAAAATGTGGTACGTACACAGTTCTGTTAATACCTGCACATGTTACAATAAAATATCCAATTAAATCATTAGTATAGTATGATATAATTATGATATAAATTGGTTATGCTATGGTATGGTGTGATATAATTATGGTATGATATGGTTATCGTATGGCATGATTTGGTCATGGTATGGTATGGTGTGATATAATTTTGGGATTATATGGTTATCGTATGGTATGATATGGTTATCGTATGGTATGATTTGGTTATGGTTAGTTATGGTATGATATGATTATATGATATGTATTGATATGATTATATGATATGATGTGGTATGGTTATGGTTATGGTATGGTATGGTTTTGGTATAGTTATGGTAAGATATTATGATAGATGCAAAAACTGAATGATAAGAACCGTACTGGAAAAATTCTAGCGTACAAATGAGGTCGGCGCATATCATGAGGAACACGAAATAATCCAGGAAGAAAATCATAATTTCAAACCTGAATGCAAAGTAAAATTTTTAGTTCATGATTTTGGTGTGAAAAGTGCACAACTTTACATCCCTTACCATTTTAGATAACACTGTACATATTGAACGTAAGTAGTGCTTTCGAGAATGTATCAAGTTTTTATCTTGCAGTGCCTCCGGAAAGTTTCTCAGAACAACATCCAACACCTCCCATTCCAATTTCTAGAAAATGAAGAAAGTTGAACTTCAATCGAAACTTAATGCCAGATGATATATTATGATAGAAAAGTTTACCTGTTGTAAGCACACAGGAATAACATTCATCGCCTCGCTGTAAGGCAGTGAAACAATCCCGGTTGTCTTATCTTCTGCAGAACTAAAACAAAAATGAGAATGTATTACACTAACAAGAAAAGGAATTTTGGAAGCAGAATAGCTGACATGCCTTGCACTATCATCATTAACCAACGTTTTCCTTTCAGAACAATTAACATACGAAGTGAATTTGACTTTTCCACTTTTGTCTTGCACAAGGCCTTGACGTTGTCAGCTCGCAGACTGAGAAAACATTGAAGAATCTTTACAAAAAAACAATGTAAGACATCATAGAAAAATCGCAAGAAATAACATTGAATTTGGCTTACCACAAGTCGTATCTCCGATGCAATAGACGTCCGATAGCCATTGTCATAATGAGTTTTTATTTGGTACACTAATATATTGAATATTCGTTCTGCAATTACATAATAGGAAAGGGAGAATAAAAAAAAATTTTATATAACATCAGTGTAAAATGAATGATGGAACTGTACAGCAAAATATGGTGTAGGCATAACACGTGGCCCTGCGAAGTAGTTGGCACTAAGAACCATGCTGTCATGCCTGCCATCACCAGATATCATCAGATAATCTTGGTTTTTTAATGTTGAAAATAATCCGTTTTGATACTTTTTCCTATGAAGATATATCACAGGGAAATTTTTTCCTACAATTATTATATACAAGTACTATAATATCTAATTCCCGTCTGGTCCCTATTAGGCTATTACTCCTGACAATATTGTCGCACAGAAAAACATTAAATATCTCAGCAAGTATTTGGGCTAAAGACCCCGGAATACCAGTAAACGATAGCGGTTAAAACGATTCTTTGAATAGTATATTCCAACCAGCATATAGTTATAACCTGCATTTGTATTATACGTGAAAATAAGAATTAAAATAATAGCTTGCTTTGTTATCTGAAATTACTCACCCATTGCAAGATATATTTTGGAAATTCCATATTTTTTCGCTTTTTTGGTCTCTGTTGTCTTCAAAATGTCTAGAATTTGACATGTTATCATTCTGTTTTAATTCTGAGTAATTCTTGGTGTAGTATGTGCAAAATAATCAAAGAAAGAGCATTTTATAAGTTCTAAGCGATAATCATTGCTAATCACGTGCTTAAGGCAAGCTCGAATCGGACCTAGGTCAGATTTTCGGCTTTTGGCCCGAAATTTTTATTATTGTGAATATTATTGCCGGTGATGCGATAATTCATATCATCAGGTATGTTTATATAAAAAATGGGCAAAAATCTTCTAAAGGCTTGATTTTGACGCTAAAGATATCAAAATAATCCTGAATATGTGAGCTAAACCACTGCAACCGGTTTTCGTTTGCATTTGGGCAATATCCAAAGAATTAGGCCGCTTTGATGTGTAATATTGAATATATACAACACGTGAATATCGTAGCTGTGAATAGCTATGTATGCATGGCGGTAAAACGCCGTATTTCCACTGGAATTTGCAATATTTAGCCTTGAAATTTACTACATTTGCGAATTTGTCAGTTTGCTATATTTACTATTATTCCATGCCATGCCCAATTCTACAATATTCTGAAAGGTTCAGTAGTTAAATGTACCACAGAATTCAAGTGCTACAACAGTTTGAAAGATTTACTTGCCTTTTAAATTCCGACTTTCCTGTTCGATGGGGTTCTAAAGCTGGTAGGGGAATAAAGCCTTTTAATAATGATTGAACTGTAATTTCTTGTGAACTTCATGAGAGAAATAATCGAACAAATACACTCATACTGTGATACATTGGCTTGGAATATGCTCCAAAACGTGTGAAATCGAACATTTGTTGTGCAATCACCTTGCAAATATCAAAGAAACGGTATCAAATTTTGAATATAGATTAACCAATCTGATTGGTTTTTATTGAACCAATCGTGGAGTACAAAATTGACCAATGACAAATTGACCTGTGTACAGAAATAACCAATCAAGTTGTCTTAATTTTGCTGAATTATGCAAGAGCCTACAGGCTATAAACAGAGCCGTCTGCGACCGTTTTTCTCAGGTAAGTGAGTTCTTTCTTTAGGTAGGATCAAGGTATGTATAATTAATTTTTTAAATAGAAGTAGACCCCGTGGCCCCGCTGTTAGCTAAGAATCTCTGTCCCCGTATCTGGAAACACGGCTCACTGCTTGTCTAACTGTGTTTTGCTTTTCGTTTTCTAGGGAGCTACTAATAATTTTTTTTTGTGTTTTTCAGACAAAGACGATCGTAGTTTAGTTTCAGTATCCAACCCTAAGAAGCCACCCCATATCCATGCCGTCAGTTAAACCCCAGCCAGCAATTGCCTTCATGCTAATTGTGATGCTTCATTTTCTAGGAACAACTCACCATATTTTTTGTCGTTTCAGCTACAGAGTTAGTGGGTTGTGGGTTGTTGGATGTTGTGTCGTCGGTTGTGTGTTTTGTGTTGTGTTGTACTGTCTTGTCCTCTACGTTTCGTATTGTCTGCCAGTCGGTTTGGGAGAAGCCCTGTAGCTCTCTCTTTTTCCTGGCCACACAAAGAACACATTTTGCGGATACTCCTTTTTAGGAGTTCATGGGTTCGAATCCCATGAATGTGTCAATTTTGCGCTGATATCTAATGTGGTCCGTCTCAAATACAAAAGCACAACATCCAACGGACAATCTGCATCCTTTCATCACACCAACTACAAGTGTTGTCCTCATACAACAGAATGGAACTTCCAACGGAGCAAAGAAACCAATACCCAAGATGAAGTTCTTGTACCTTCTCAAACAGGACAGAATGCGGCACTTGTTAATGAAGTATTCTCGATGTTTAAGGGATCCTCTCAGTTAGACGTCCGATCAGAGGATATTTCAAAGTGGTAAGCTCATTTAAACTTGTGATTACTCTGCGAATACTTCACCCATTTTAATAAATATGAGACCACTAAACTCATTGCTGTCCGGTCGTAAACGGCGCACACAGATAATTTCGGTTTTATCTGGAAGTGTTTTATCAATTCAACTAGAAATTGTATTATCTTAAAGAAAAACATTTACCTATTTGTATAACTTTAGTTCATTTCAAAAGCTTTCCTATAAGCAAGATATTTATTGCAGAACTTGTACTTTTTAAATTGAATGTTAGAGAAGCAAAAATACGCAAAGCCTTCCAAAAATCTCGCCTAAAACCTCCAAATATTTGTAGCTTACATTGGGATCAATATTTTCATATATTTTACTCGAAATACAGTTGCTTTGGCGATTTGTAGTGATATTTCCAACTAATGTGTTTACAAACGGAAACCCGAAATGTGCATATAATTATCACCATATTAGCGAAAATTTGACAATTATGACCTCTAGGGAATTTTACCCAGAAATCGATTTCTGGGCTTTTTTACCCCCACGGGGTAGGCAACATTACGTTTTTGACACCTCTAACCTCACGCGACAACCACTTGTGCATGCGGCTGAGCAACGCCTCGCTATACACAATAACAAAAAAAATCTATTTTTCGAGTTTTTCTGCCCATCCTGACTTAAATCCTATCAGAAAAGATAACTAATGCCTTTACAGTTTATATGTAACGGTTAAAAGACGACAGGATAAAAATAACGAAGAAAATAACGAAATTCCAAAGGCGAGTTATATTTCCATTTTGTAATCCTGTGTAATTTGATATGATTTTTAGAGCTGCACTGCAGTGTCAGGTTAACAGCAATATTGATTAATTTCTTGATTAGAAATTTTCGAGCTATTTTTGGTGGTATTTTTGTGCTTTTTAAATTAAACGGATTAATTTCAACATTAAAAACCAAGATGATTTCATGATATCTGGTGATGGAAGCATGACAGCATGGGTCATAGCGCTAAGTATTATGCGTACACAATATTTCACTGGTGTTATAAAAAATAGTTTTTTTCTCCCTTTCCTATTATGTAATTGCATTTACCATATATGTAACTGTCAGGGGTTGGGGTATTATGTGAATATGAAAGAAAACAACCTGCATTTTGTTCTGTATATTCTTGTGTTATAGAAGTCAAAATACATGCTGTTACTATACTGTATGCCCTTGTGATTATTACTTATGTTTCAATTGTGATAGTTATGTTCTTGTAATCTCAATTGTGATTCTATGCATATAGAGTCGAATTGGTACGGCAAAATATCTTTGAGAATTGAAGTTTATGGCGGTTCTTCAGGTATGTTCTGGCAATTCACTGAAATACTATTTGTTCGCTAAGGAATGTTGTCCCATGGTAGCGGTACGCATGAACCTGGGATATCACAATGCTGATAGCCTCACAACCCTGGACAATATATATAATATTTACTTGTTCCTTGTGTTTCAATTTTAGATCAAATAAAGTATGGCAACCCAGGAGTTGCTAACAATTATTACCTTTCTCTTATCACTGACTACACCTCCATCCATCGCTGTGCCATACATGGATTTGATGGACTGACATACCAAGCAAGGTAAATATTGCAGGCTACATGGTATATGTTCAGTTTATTATTATGTCATATTAGGACTGTTGGACATTATTTTTTTATCAGTAATTCCCCTATATGGGAATGTGATAAAATTCGATGTTAACCCCCAAGTAAAGATTTCACAAAATCAATGGAAATAACGCTGTACCTCGACTGGTTTCAATTCTGGAGGAGCCGTGTATGGCAAAATTATATGCATTATCATTTCATTTTTGTTGATGATTGTTCGATGGTGTTTGGTGCCAGAAGATAATTGATACTAATTATTGGCCCACGTACTGAAGACACATAACATCCCAGATAATAGCAACAAGTGTTGGGAATGCGGATAAGTCGACAGGACATGGTCGCTTAAATGAGGCAGCTTCCTGGTCTGCACGGAAAAATAACCAGGACCAAATGCATTCGGCAAGAAAGATGTTTGTCGGAGCGATTTCACTCAAAGTCGTCGTGATTATAATTAGTGGGTGAAGACCTATTCTGTGTCCTGTAGTTCCGACGGGCAAAAATTCGATCATTACAAAATAAATGGACTAGTCAGGGTTAGCTGGATTAATAAGCAAGGCTTCTACAGATTACCCTGTCACGTTATATGCATCACATCATTTCCATGCGGTCATATATAACTTTTAATGTTGATTAAGATTAATTGTTTAACAAATTATTCATTCATTAGAGACTCGCTGGTGGAAAATGTCCTATCACCAACTGTAACCGCGCTTTACATCCGCATTCATCCAAAGACATGGTACGCAACATATCTTTGAGAATTGAAGTTTATAGCTGTTTTTCAGGTATGTTCTAGCAATTCACTGAAATACTATTTGTTCACTAAGGAATGAGAAATGACTGAGAGATCCATCTGACTGAAATATATAGCGAAAATTTTTCAATAAGTGGCTTATGTAAGAGCGAGTTTTTGATTTAGAAATAAATTCTTTACACCCTACCAGCGGGTTTGTCAGGTTTTTTACTAACTTAGGTGCATTGGAATACAAGTAAAAATAAGGCGTGTTTTAGAAGTTATACCTGGACGAGGAATCCAGCATATCATTATGAGGAACAAAGCTATTATAGCGGTATATACTCAGGGCTATCACAATCAAGTTTAGTGTTATCGCTTTATTTCAATGTTTGCTGCACGGTCGGATTCTCACAATTAAAAGAAAATCAAGCGAAAAGTTTCACACGTACAAAAGTATAGGTATGGAACTGGGGCCGGTTGTTCGAAAGATGGATAACTTATCCAACGGATAAGTCCTATCCAACGGATAAATCTGGATAGTTATCCATTGGATAAAAACGCGTTGCAGGAAGCGTGGATAGTGAAGTGGATAGCTACCCAATAGATAAGTTAAAATTTACCAGAAGAAAACAGTATTATTCTGAAATTTCGTACCACAACGTCAGCTGTTGCTAAGCATTTACAACATTGTATTCATAATCATTACGAATTCTCGAGTATAGTTACTGAATGGAAAAGGCTTGAACAAGTGATTTGCTCGAACTTTGCACTTCACATCATAGTGATTTTATTAATTAAACACATTGCAATTTTATTCCTTGACCTTGCAACGCTTTGCCTTTCGGTCCAATAGCAAAATTAGAAACACTATTTTAATGTTCGTGAATGAAATTACTTAGATATTAGCAAGTTTCCTTGGAATAGGTTGAATCTTTCTTTGCATATTCGCGTTTATAAACTGATTAGAAGCGTATAGTAAATTTACCACCTGTTATAAATCGCCGGTCGAACGGAATGTGTAGGCAACGTGAAACGCTGCTGCGACAAATTGCACTTCGAAAACATTTTTAATATATAGTGAATACAATCATGATGTGTATTAGTTTGTTGAAACACAGTAAGAGGAATATTGCATTTTTGTCCTATTTTATATAAATGTTTACAGTGTTACCTTGTATCTTTGAATTTATCCACTGGATAGTGGATTTAAACCACCTCCGGACCTTGGATAAATTTATCCGGTAGATAGCGATTTTTATCCTTTGGATAAAGTTATACAAGCTTCGTGCAACACAAATCACACGCTGGATAAAACTTATCCGTTGGATAGTGAGTTATCCGTTGGATAGCGACTTATCCACCTTTCGAACAACCGGCCCCTGTTCTTTTATTTATCGGAATAACTAGTGATGTGATCTTACATGAAGCATTTTCAGTCATGCTGCTAAATTGTCGTGCTGGCTACGCCACTGAGTATTTTATTTGCTCGCAGAGCCTCGTCTGCTGAACGTGACCGTCGGCCAGTCTTCACCATGTACGGTGACAGTTATTTTCTGCCTTTTAACTTGCCGACATGCAATGTTTCATTGCACGGTGAGTTTTCAACTTTACTGAAGGCGCTACTATACAATATGCAATTTTCCTTACAACTTGCAATGCAATTATAACTCCGAAGGATGTTAATTTGTAAAGAGTGTTCGAAATACTAAGGAAACGTTAGCAGATCGTAATAGATGTTCGTATTTGACAACTTTAGATGCCTCAGGAGTAGAATGGTTTTGCAATTTGCAAGGAAAGTTGCGTAGTGTAACAGCGCCTTGAGATTGTTTCGGAAAGCTGGTTAAATTTCGATGTAACTTGCAAACATGTAATGTTTCATTGCAATTGCGAGTTGAAAATAAGGGTCATTGGACGGAAGAACGGGACAAGTATCGTAGTTTTCAACATACCTTTTATAAGGGCGGAGACATTGATCTTCCATCCTCGGTCGGTTTTATCATTTTTTCTGCTTTTTCTATCATTTCTTTATCCTACAAAAGACAAAAACCTTGTTAAATCGTGGATCAATCTAACACTTTTAAAAGCTTTCTCTCCTAACTGAACTAATTTTATTTATACGGTATAGTTCTATCAGTTCTAAATTGTCCTTCATGGAGGTCCAGTAGGGGTCATCCCGTATTGATCCAGTGTTACTACAGGAGGAAACCTGAACTAAACTGACTTTATTTATGCTGGATAGCTGTATCAGTTCTAAACTTCAACCAAACTAATTCTAACAATTCGAAAAAGCTGGGACTTCAGACGAAAAAGGTCAGCCGATTTTGAAAAATCTTAGATGCGGGGTGTTATAAGGCGGTTAGTAATTTCATCATCACCTTCATCCAAGGATGTTCCAGAGCTTCTGAAACCGTGATGCATTTTCTGTGACCAACAGTAAGCAGTTTTGTTATAAGATCCTTAGCTTCACTGCTAACATTCTTCCAGAGGTTGTTCGGAAATTTATACGACCCTTCTTTGACTTGTTTCTCCAATGGGTTATTTGCCTGCTTTGAAAATAAAGAAGATCCGGAAAGTCTAAAAGACGTTAACTTTTCATTGACGTACTCCAATTTTGAAATGAGGTTAACCTACCTCCAGCTTCATTACAAATCGTCTTCACTACGTGAATTTGAGTAAACTGAAGTATATGGCATACCAAACATATAACACACGATTTCTTGTAGGATCGTTCTTCAGGCTACGGGATTAACATTTTGGTAGCGAGGTAACTTGGTGTACCACAGATTGTTTCCATATAGGAATTCGGATCTAAAAAATTAATTGTTATCATTGAGAAACTGTAACAATGAGAAATAACTGAACCTAAAACGTTTGCAGAATGCGCTCTGCTTTCGTAAAACGAAATCACGGACAAAACTCGGAATTGAGATTATAGTGACTTCCAGGATTTGCTGGCAATGGTCACATCGAATGGTTTCTTCAAATACAATTTAAAGGGCAATTTAAACACAAGTTCAATACACAACCGACACAAACCTTTATAAGCGTTTCGTCATACGAGGAACACAATAAAACATTTTCTGGCTAGAGAAGAAAAAGTTAAATTATGGTCGTTAAAGTTTAGGATATAAAGACAGTAGTGATAGATAAATTAGGGCGTGCTTACCTTCCAATCCCTGTTAGTGATGCCATTTTCATGTAAATGCTAAAAATACGAAACAGTATGAATAAAGTTAGTTTAGTTCAGGCTCCTGCAGTAACACTGGATCAATAACAGATGATCCTTAGCTTGGTGTCATTAAAAGCTCCAATCTCTTCGTGATATTTTCCATAAACTTTAGTCATCGCCTGTGAATGAAATATTCCAATTTGTTTAATTCATTCTTCGAAGGCTACACATGGCTACATTCGCGCTAAACGACATCCTCACCTGAAGGCACATTGCTTTCATAGTTGGTTTAGTTGTCAATAGGAATCAGTGATACAGATCGTTAGACAACTCGAGCCTGAAAACAAAATAGAAAAGTCGATCGAATCTTGAATGGTTTCATCCATGATTCTATACTTCTCTACTACATTCTGCAGGACAAATAACATTGCGTGAACTGTGCAGCAATATAGAGAATAGGGGGAAGCCAGACAGAAAAGCACATGGAAAGTAGTTTGAATATTTGCAAACCCTGATAGATAAATGTCGTGGACTCACACATTTGTTTCGGCGTCTCCTCGTCGTTTTGTTCCAACAAGACTCTCAAATAATAGTCACCTGATAGCAGAGATACGTTACTGAGTTTGTTAAACTGTTAAAAAGCTAGAGCAGTTAGGCTTATCACTAACCTATTTCAGTTCATCAGCTAAACATTCATACAGGACTTCAAACTAAAGGTGATTCCAAAAGACAACGTAGTTTCCACTCAGATCTTTTTCCATTGCAAATGCGTGCAAATCAGATTCGAGTGCCCCAGAAGTTCCTCTCGCGTCTGTCACATTGAAAACATAAGAAATTGTTTCATACTCTTTTACGAGAACAGTTTAGAGAAAGAAGTCAGGACTATTGAATTTGTCTTGTTATACTCATAGCGACAGGAAATCCTCCATTACATTTCCATTTCCTATATTTTCAACGGAAACTAACCTTAACTTCGAGACTCACCTTGTAATTCCAAATCAGGTTGTACGCTGTCAGATCTTGACTGAATCTGTAAAAAAGATCCGCTTAAATATCATTGCTTTTTCATCTTTCAAACGACTAGAACATTTTCCCATTTTCTTAATATGAACACTTACTTTTAATAAAAAAACTGGATTTAAATTCTCACATTTTTCCTGGATTTGAATCCTATTTTTGTCCTCCAATGCGAGAGATATCCTTCAAGTTGATTCCTCAACGTTCCCCTCGTTTTTCCAGAGCTCTAAGACACAAGTATAGCACGTGAAATAACAGGCTTATACGTACATGCAAGCATGCATTATGAAATTTTGGAACACGATTGTTGATTTAAAACGTACTTCTGCAAGCTTTACATTGTCACGAATTGATAAACGATCTTCTTCAGTCTCTGGTGGCTGAAGGAAAGATAAAAACTTTCCAACAAAATTGTTTCTTTACAAAAAGGTTTTACACTTCTGAATGAATTACCATTTAATTATTTCCTCAGTGGGGCAGTTGGCACAGTTTAAGGATGAATGATGGAGTTTAGTTACCAAAGCAGTTGATACTACTTAGTCATGAATACGATTGGTTAGTCAGAATCACCTCAATGGGTTTATGTAAATAATGGCCCTCGCAAAAAAGTTTTCAAAGATTTCTCACTTCGTCAGGGCTTTCAAGGTAATAGAGCAAACCAGCAGGCTGTAAAAATCGTATTCAAATTTATTACATAATTGTTTATGAACCAAAAATTATGAACAGGAAATCTCGCATTTAAACTTTCTTGCACGCTTGGCATATTTTGTTCGAAAAACGCCCGTAGAAAGTGTGGCAATTTGTTTTTGACCGCGCGTGAGTTTTTGGGGTGCTGGGAGCGAAAATAGTTTTCGAAAAATGCGTCAAATTGCGCGAGAAATAGATATTTGTGGATATTCTTGATCATAAATATAAATAGCTGGATAGATAGGGACATTCAGGAGCTTCAATTTGATATATAAATTGCCATGGAAACTGAAGCTGTTTACACCAAGCTTCGCTTCTTGCGCAGGGCTTTTGGTCGAAATGTCGCTGTTCGTTGGAAATTGCAAAAATACTCAAACTTCAGCTAGTATAGGAATCCCATCGAAAGGCTTTCAGCTGTTAGATTGAGTGTTTTTTTAAAGTTTTATGTTTTACTTAAATTCGTATGTTTTTGTTTTTTCGATAACGGCATCTTAAACCGCAAAATCATGCTATATTCGAAGGCGCCTGCTTACAAAAGGTTTAAAGCCGGCGAATACATGAGGCAAAAACGTCTGGGGTCATTGGCAGTTGAAGGGAAAAACAAAAAACTAAAAAACACCAAAATGAAGTTAAAGAGGCTGGATGATAGGGTAAAAATAATTTCAGTAGTTATATCTTCGCTTTCTTTTAAAAAGATATTTCGGCTTTAATAGTCGGAATTTGTATTTTCAGCCTTTAATACCTATGGTTGTTGTAGTAAATATCTGAGAAAACATTGTCTGTTAAGCTCTATAGTATACCGCTTGAGATGAAATACATGTATTTTTTTACCTTTCGATCTGGAGAAGTGAAGCTGTCTGGCTCTAGTTTTATAAAGCTCATGTTTATTGTGTTAAGAGGTGTTCATGCCTATTATTTATCTTCACTACTACACTTTGAATCAAGTCTAGGATACTAGATAAGATTTATGCATATGAATTATATTCAAAGAAAAGCCTGGAGCAGGGAGCATTCAACTGGCATGGTAAATTACTAAAGAAATAAACTGAAATCCAGAAAAGTAAAATATATGTTTTACTCTTTAAAAGCACATATATAGTACATACTGATTAAAAAGCTATGTGGTCAAAACACATCAATGTTACTATGTAATGCAGGCCTGACTTGGTCCTTACTACAAATGAAATTTAAGGACAATCAAATAGGTAGATTATCATGTTGAGTAATACCTGATAAACTGAGTTTCTTGGGTGTTCAGAAGAAGATTGAAACCACCCAATTTAGCAAACTAAATATTTCAACAATTTTTACAACTGTTGAAATTACAAAATTTGCATCATTCCAAAACCTTAGCCAATGTAAAATAATTAGATCATGATGCATACTGTAGCTTAATATTATTGGTATTTCCTATGTGGCTAATGATGATAAAATATTGAGAGCAAAATGTAAATTCAGCAATCCTAAACATGTTCATATAGTACAAGTTATTCTCTGCAAATGTTTATGCTCACCTCTTTCTATATACTAAGATTGCATGTGGCCATTGCTGCTGTTAATTAGTAATATTTACAGCACATACATTAATATAATTAACTGTAAAAATTGTTAACAACACAAGTATTGAGTTAATTACTACAAAATGTAAAAGTAAAAACTCATGTGGCAACATCAAATATGTTTGTTTTGCAATACAATTTTGCTATTGCAAGTGAAAGATATGACTGAATAATGATAGTACTCTCCCTGGTAGTGGTATTGCTTAATAAATGGCAATTTTTTTGTAAAAGTTGGTATATTAATATGCCAGACTCAGCCTGCTGCCAGGAAACAAACAAATCAGGGTCCATGCAGTTTAACAGATAGTATGCAATGCTGTTAATGAACTTTGTATGACACTCCTGATATGCAATTTTGCTTGCCAAACAGTTTTCCTTAACACATGCTAGGTTTTGTATGTAACAGGAGACATTTGCATTGCTGGAAGCCTAGAAATTCCCTCTTTGGAGATAATGGAAGATATTCCCTACAATTAAGCCAATTATTGTTTTGACTGAGAAATCAATGGTGATGAAATCAATGCCCTTATCAATTAACATTATCTGATGTGGCAGAAGCCACATGAATAGACCCTTCCAAGTTTAGAGGTACCACCTTTTAGGGCATGCAAAGCCAATAGAAAATTCAATAGGGACATAAGTGACTGATAGTTACTCTGCCATGACAAGTATCAATCATGCCAGTCACCATTGAGCTTTCTATTGTGTTTGCACCTCCTGCAAGATGGCATTTCTAACCTTGGAAGGGATCATGTGGCCAGATATTAAGATATGCATTCACATTGTCAAACAACCTAGGTACATGCATTACTCTCAGGGTATCATTCAAGTTAAATATTAAAATGCATTCAGTTTGAAGTATCCCTACCTGCAAAATTGCAGCATATATGCTATTATTGTGATTGCTATTAACTGTACATAATTTTCTTGGGGAATATACAATGTAAATTTTATATAAAATTGTTATGATATTCGCCATTAATTGTTAACACTATACAAGGTTCACAATTAGCATAATATGTGTTACGAATAGCCACTTCCTCCTGCGTATACCCTGAGAGCAATGCTAGTAATTCCATCACCAAACGCAGATTAGTTAAATATATTACTTCGCCTTTCGTAATGCTTCCGAAATAACAAAACTGTTCGCAAAACACGGGCATTGATTTTACCATTTTTCTAAAAACAACAAATAGCTCGTATGGAATATCTGGCGAAATCTCCGAAGTGAAAGGATTCCTCGCATTCCGTCTGCTGCATAGCCTGCGTCGTATTGCTGCCAGCCACAATCTAGACACATGCTGAAAAACCACGGCTGAATTTATGGAAGACCTAGCAAGAATCTTTGCTGGGCCAAAAAGGTTACTATCGCGACTACCCGCCGTACGGCAAAGCTCCACTATCGGCCGAATTACTCTGGCCCCTTCCTCTAAAAGGTCACGGTCAGAGCACTGCAGCAATCGAGACAAGCACTCTTTAATATTCTCGCTAATACTTTCAACTTTTTGTTGACACTTGTCTCCTAAAACAACTTGGTTTACAACTTGTTCGGCAGAAAATTTTGTATTTGCCGCCGCCATTTTGTAAACACAAATGGGGAAGACCGCAGAACAAACTCACTTTGTTGCATAATTTCATTTGAAATACCGCAGGACAGTAGGAATGGCGAAATGGACGTTTCTCGGGAAAAAATGCCAAGCGTGTTGTATATTTTAGACATTAAAAACTATAACTACTTTAATACGAACATTATTCTCGCAAGTAATGCCATTGCTGTTGGATGATGCTATGCCAACAATAATGATTATAAATTACTTATGGAGTATGCTTGTTAGTCTCAATTGAACTATTTACAGATGGCTAGTATATAGAGGATTATAAAATCACAAGTTTTAAGATGAATCTGAGAATGTTGCTAAAATACAACTCAGGTCCTGCGGATGGAATAGAGGCTATACCTCTGCAACAATTTGTTAATTTATCACACTAATTCGCACCTGTTCAATAGCGAACGTCTATCAGTGCTTTGCGTAAACATGGCCATGCGTAAGCGTTTTGGCAGAGCGCCCTCGGCAAGCGCCAGAACTTGTATTTTTGCCGCGGTTTCTTCATCAGCTTCCTAAAGTGAAGTTCTAACTAAATATTAACAGATGATTTTAGGCACTTCACACGATGCCGGAATATTCTTGAGGTTTTAAAGGGTCTTAATTTCGAGTGGTATTATACGCACTTCAAATTCAAGCAGGGAACAGTTGATGGAAAAATGAGTCAACTGTACGTCCTCAGTGACAAGAGCATTGCACCGGCATCGCAAAAGCGTAGGTTCGATTCCTGCCGGAGGATCTATAGTTCACTCATTTTTCCGTCATCTGTTCCTGGCTTGATTTGAAGTGTGTATAATACCTCTCAAAATTAAGACCCTTTAAAACCTCTTAAATATCAACTGAACTAATATGTACATTCATCACGGCTAAAAAAATGCAGAGCGTTATAAATGACGTTCGTCAAAGGCAGAAAATTCTCAATGGATGAATGAATGAATAAAACGTACCTCGATTATCGCCTTCAGAACCATGCCAGCACCTTTCACAATTGTTGTCGACGGATGCTGAAATTGTTGAGGAACGAATTCAAAACCACGATTGGTAAGAACCATTAGCGGGGCAATAGTAAAACATACATAAGCGAAGAAATGGTAAAATTGGTACTATTATTTAGTTTTGTCGTAAACCTACCTGGAACAATCGATAAATGCAATGACCCATTTCTAGACAAACAAATAACAGACTTCATGAGTTGCTCCTATGCATGGGTCAAGCTAGTGGACGTGGTAAACTTCACCAAAAAGGTAAAGAGAGAAAGGCTATTTAATCAACTCTCAACCTCAGTCAAAGAGCCATAAACTACCAAGAAGACAAGTTGAATGAAAAGCTCCTCAAATTTCTTTGTAGCATACCTGCAACTTTCTCCAGTAATTTCCCAAAACTGTTCATCATCTGTTGTCTCACTAAGAGGAATATGCAATAGTCTATTTATTGTAACAGACTACATGAGTTGATTCAAAATATTGGAAGCAATCACACCTTACTATTAGTTTAACATGAATGTCCAACTTCACCCCCGTATTATTTTAATATATTGCAAAGCAACTAGAACAAACCTGTAAGGAGGACACAGAGCAAACGTCAGAAAATCAAGCAATCCACTTATAACTAAAACCCCAGTAGAACGAATATAGAAGAAAAGTTTTCATGGTTAATCTATTTCTTGTGTTTAGTTAGAAAGGTAGTTCAAATTAGAAAGGCAGTTCTTACGAATGACTTGCTGGGTTTTGCAAGGGAATTTCTCTTCCAAAACAAAGCTATATACATACAAGAGGGATGGAAAGATAAAATGCAAGGGTTCAGCATAGATTATAGGCAACCAACACCGCACATCTTACCACATTTATCGTGAGAATATCCAACAAACTGCTTAGAAATTTTTCAGAGGATAACAAAAAGCTTTTGTTTATCTGTTCTTGTCGAATGTCATAGTTATCGTGCGTTGGCTATATAAAAAAACAGAATTGGTTTCGATAAAATTGGATCCTGTTAACATTCAGATTTCAAAGTTGGCTGAGTTATGTGGATTGCAAGTTAAAGGGTAACACTAATGATAGTGACAGATTTGGCAACATATTACCAGGAAATTCATCGTTAAAGTGTTGGCGCTTTCCTTTATACGGAAAAAACGGCCAGACCGGTCCTATTGTTGATCTCGGTACAGACAGATTACTGGTATTTTAGAGTGTTTCAAGAACTCTGCGTTCAAGTATATCGTTACTTGCATCTGTCTAGCTCGGAAATTTCGCAACTATATTCTTAACGAAATACTCTATTTTAAATTTAAATATGACCGGTCTGACCATTTTGGCCGCTTAAAGGAAAGCCCTCTCTTTACCTGCATCAGAGCACACAGCATGTCGACAGCGGCGTGAGTCCGGCTTCATTATTCCTCTTCAAAGCTTTCACAGTTTTCACACCAACCTTCTCATAGAAGCTGTAAAAACAAAACAGAAACACGGTCTAGAGAAAGTGAGCTGGTTGAGTAAACAGCGTGTGTTGTGGTTAAAGATAAACGTTTCTCACCTAGTGAGCGTTGTGAAACCTGCTTTGGATCCAACCTAATGTCTCAAAGCGTGAAACAGTGCTTCGAGATCTTTATCTGATATTTTGTTTTGGTCTCCTGCAAATAGACGAAACATTTTAACTATTTTTTGTACATATTGAACACCTGTGAAGGTAATAGCAGTCAGAATATGTATATTTTAGGGTGAACACTAAATATATTTATTGGCAAAGATATACAATACCTTCGTGAGCAATGAGCATTGTGATGGCATTAATGATAAATCTTTCTTTATTCTCCGGGAAAAGTCCTTACAAAATATTTAAAATCGTTTGAAATATATATTGGAGTTTAAAAGACTTAATATTCCAGCCGTACTTCTGGCGAGAAAATTTCAAATCTACCATTTCATGGATTCGGACCCAGTCAACTCAGCAACCAGAGTTACCGCATTGTAGTCCCTAAGCCTCTTAACGTTCCTTATACGCGGCGAGGCGGGAACTGAGAGGCCTAGAACAAAATGTTTTGTATTTTGGCTATTTTGTCCCCACTTTCTGTATTGAGGTCAGTTTACGATCCACGACGCGGTTAACTGGCCTTGTTCGACGTCGCTAGTCAAATATTTGCTTGAAATAACCTGCGGGATATTAATTATACTGTCAGGACTTCGAAATATCCATACAAACGTTTCAATGTCATTTGCTGTCGACGCTATCGACTATCAAGTAAACTCGAGTCCGTACGTACATGGTTATGATTATAATAAGCTTCAATCTGCCAATTTAAATTATTCTCGCTTCCTTTATAACGATTATTGTTGTAAATCTAGGTCAACTAATGCATACTAAAATATGCAGAAAACTAACGTGCGTATGAAAAACACGTGAGTGGAAAACAGCCTTAATCCAGATTTTGACAGAACATTAAAACTCAGTAAAAATGCAATAATATTCTCTACACAGGATTTTGTCTGCAGAAAAGTACAAAATAAGAAATTGTCAACTTACGTCTTGGGTGACTGCATGAAGTAGACCGCTGTAGGAAATATTGCAGTTAAATCTCTACACATCTTCGGTTAAATTTCCTGCAAGGAACCAGTAATAAGACAATATAAGCTTTTAGAGATATTTCAAAAATTTAAAGTGAAATAAAAAGAGAAATATTTCACCTGGAGACGCAGCGAGGAATTTTAAATGACTGCTTTCTACTTCTTCGTCAACAACGTTATACAATGGACCCCAACGATAACCTTGAAAAATATATCATCTTAAAAAAACAATTCTTCTTTTGCTGTATGTGATGTATTGGACTGACTAATAGGAATACCTGACGAGAAGTGTAATTGTTTGTGTGTTATATGTGATCCCATACGTCAGGAGGAGAATGAAATGAGGGTTCGTATTTACGGCAATCATAGCAGTGCGAGATTTTCATCAGGAAAATTTTGACCATAATTTTCGCTCAATCATCTATGAAAAAGCGTACAGTCTCTTCGTTGGGGTCGTTTTTACACAAACATCTCCATTTCCACTGCCTCTAACCCCGTGTAGCTAACCAGCCAAATGATATATCCCTAGATTGGGTGAAATACAAACATTCAGAACAAGAAATATTTTATATAGCTTCATACAAAATCTGCTTTTTTAAACTACCTGTCGGAAGACGAGTAATTTCTCAGCTGACCGCTTGTGTATTCCAGCCCGAACAACTGAGGATGGTCTCGATAGCTAATTATTGAAAATATCTGACAGAAAAAGAAGTTTTAAAACTATGATATACTATAATACACAAGTCTTAACCAAACGGTATATTCTGGAAAGTAACTGCAAAAATAAAACTATTTTAAGTCGGCTGGATACTTTTTTGCAATTGGACATGTTCAAAATGGAACCGAGAAATAAAAAAGATGATAAAAGCAGTAAACTTGAATCCAGGTCAGAAGACATGGAGTGTTTGGAGTGTTTGGAGTGTTTGGAGTGTTTGGAGTGTTTGGAGTGTTTGGAGTGTTTGGAGTGTTTGGAGTGTTTGGAGTGTTTGGAATGTTTGTTTTTTTTTTTTAAGGTCTGAGATGAACAATTACTGGAACTGACATAGAATGTCGCATGACTTACTGAGCTAAGGGGATGAAGGCTGACGATGTTGAACATATATTATAGCAATAATAGTTTATAGTTTATTATATATTATAGTAATAGAGTTGATGTTCGCGGGCATAAATGTGTTTTTGGCCCTCCTCGCGGAACACATTTTAACCCTCGCTACGCTCGGGCTAAAATGAGTTCGAAGTCGGGCTAAAAACACATTTATGACCGCGAACATCAACCCTATTGTTACATTATTATCACTATAAAAAACACATGAGTATATACAAAATTAGTAAAATACAATAATTAGTAAATACAATAATTAGTAAATACAAAATTAGTAAAATACAATAATTAGTAAATAGATTTGAATAAATATAGTTCACCTGGTGCAAGGCACTTTTTAATGATAACTCCAAGCTTATACTTTCTGATAATTTAATACATTCTATAGGGTTTAATGATCAATATAGGGATAAGTATCATAAATTGTTTGGCTGTTGGGGTGTATAAACTATCAAAACTACAAAATTATATCCTGTCAAAATTTCGAATTTCTAAAATAATGCCGGGTTTATGGTCATTTGAATTTGCTTGCTACTTTTATAATATGCAAAAAAGTAGACGGTAGACACTGATTTTAAGTTCAAATTTATAATATTTCGAAAATATATTATGCATTATTAATTATATAACATACCTTGAATAAATTTGAAGTTTTACATGATTCAAGAACATTTTCATTTGTATACCGAACTGTTTCGCCTTTGGATTTGATTCCGTTCATTAGTCAAAGTACACTTCAAGATGTCGGGCTTCCCTTCAAAATTGTCGAGGCCAGGGATATGACGGTGCTAGTGCTGTGTCCAGCCAGGTAAAAGGTATTTCTGGGAGAATATTAGAGAAAAACCCGAAGGCGTTGCATGTTCATTACTCCAGTCATCGTTTAAACCTTATTGTTGCCAAAGCGTGTTCAATTCTTCCAGTGAAAAATATGTTGAGTCAGGCACAAAATAGCAGCTTTTTTATCAGTTTCCCTATCCGCTCACAGTATCTAAGTAAAAAGATGAAAGAGTTTGGTTTAACCCGTAACAAGCTCGCAAAGCCTTCCACGACACGATGGGTAGAACGAATAAGATCCCGCGATGGTTGTTTGGATGCATTCAAAGTTATCTACAAAACACTCAATTTTATGCAGTTTGGAGGATCGCAGGAAGGGCCATTTCCTAGATTAGCTAGTGACGCACAGTCTCATTTTCGCAACGTGGAGAAATTTGAATTTATGCTGCTCTCATTATCACCCAACATGTTCTGGATCATACTTTGTCATTGACGTCCAATTAAAGAAGAAAAAAAATCGATATTGCGGAATCAATAAAACAGATTAATCTTTTAAAGGATGAAATGGCAAAACTACGTGCCTCTGTAGATTTATTCCAAATGAATACTAAGACAAGCTGTTGGAATTAGCTAATAACCTCGACGTGGCTGAGTGTTTTCCCCGGGTATGTAAAGCTCAAACAAAATGTGATAAATCATCGTACCAGTACAGCAGGTTGGTTACAACAGATTAACAGTAACCATTAAGAGTCGTGCATAGGCCACGTGATAACGAAACATTCTGAGCTCATCAATGAACAATTGTAAAGGTTTATTGTAACTCATAGGAAAACCTAAGGATATATTTTGTAAAATCTATTATATTACGAGTGTCTTTCCCTAAGTCTACCGACCCCTGAATTCCCCACGCTATCGTCACCCTGTAATAAATAAGTAACGTTGCAAGTCCTCACCTTCAACCACAAGGATTAAATTACGTAATTCGAAGTGCAAAATTGAGATTACCGGTTTCTGAGTTTACCGGTTTATAATGCTCAGTATTTAATAATCCGTATAAGACCAATTTCATTATTATTACTTGACTTACGGATTCATTAAGTTTATCCTCGTCTTAACTCAAAAAAGTTTTCAAAGGACTTGCATCCAGAAGGGATTTACCAGGAACAGGCTAAAATTAAACAGATGTTGAGATTAATGCACGATGATGATTCGTGATCTTAAAATTGCTACCTTTTGAAACTCTTCACGAGTTAATAAGCCTTGACTGTTCCCTGTGAAAGAAAAATAGGTAAATATAGTCATATTATAATATATATTTCCTCCATATTGCAAAGGTAATTTCGCTTGCCTTCAGTTTCTTCCTTGTGTAAAACAGTGTCTTTGGAATCTGGTACGACATCAATCTGAAACGATTGTAAAATGAAAAAGCTAGTCTAAATCAAAGATCTCTTTCTTTTCTGCTTCCCCTGCCAGTCATGTTAGTAGCAATATAAGGGATGGATAGTGAATGTTCTTGCACGAAGTAAATTTCATGCAAAGCGAGTTTGAAGAGAAATTCTTACCATAAAAGCGCTTGGTCCATATCTCGGACTACGACTCAAATATCGAGTTCGTTGAAGAAATGCCGAACCAAGATTCAACTTTTGCCCGGAATCTTGTAATAAAATCGACGAGGGTGAAGATCTGCCGTGTTCTGTAAGCAGCATCTTTTGTTCTGCGCTGTCTAAAATGTTGGCAGATAATTTGTTCATTTCGTAAATGCGCGAACAATGGCCGATCTGTTTTAACATTACAAACCTGACTCCTTGAGTTCGGTTTTCTTCATTTCAACATCATCCCGGGTATCTTCAATATTAGTTTCCTCATCTTCTCTACACGATGCGAGGCGATCTTTGACAAGATCTACAATCAATGTACGCTGTCTGTGCTCTTGCTAAGAAGTTCTGTTGTAGTTTCAAGGCGTTGTCTGGCTCCTTCTTTAATGAGTTCGGCCGATAAATCATCTGAAATACAACAATATCAATTTGACATTCCGCCAACGGAATGCTTAACCAAAACATTGAACAGGTTTTACCCATCGTTGACCTTACCAAAGAGTTGTTTTGGAATTAAACTTTCATAAATCTCAGTCTTTCCCACCGCTGGTCGTCACAAGATGTTTGAGTCACAAGATTTCTGTATTGAGCCTACGTCACCAGTGGGCTTTAAATCGCGGGTAAGAAGGTCAGATGCTTTGGTATCGAATTTTGTCTTTGGCACCTGGCTAGAATCATCTGCACGAGTTTTTCTATCAGTTGAAGTAGCCTGGAAATGACAAATACGTTCCTAAGAGCTTTCACTAGAAGAATATTAAAACTTGGTCGCTCTTGCAAATATATTTATTGAAAATTCAGCAAGCAATCCCCCTGGCAATAGAATGACATGTGGACTTACTTTCGTAATAAATGGCACGAATTGTTTTCTTAACAATAGCGGACAGTTGACAAACCAGGATGAAATGACATTATCAGCAAGAGCTACAGTGTATTGAGAGTATCTAAGGTGAAACATATCAGTTCGTTTATATTTTAATCATTTTGACAAAACCAATAAAAAAGTTTCAGATGTTATCGCGTTGAGCCAACTTCGATGATTCTGTGTAAGGCAAACATATTCCAAAGACTTGTTTCAACTGGATCGCTGTGAAGTTTTTGTACAAAGCACAAAGCTGTTACAATGCGATTTAAACGATTTAAAAGAATGTTACCAACTTTTCGCCGAATACGATTGTGTGTTTACACAACCTAGCTCTCTTTAGGGGGTACATTGATATTTTGTAACAGATTTCATAATTTACGTAACTTCAAGAAACATACCAGAGGGAAATTCTAGCAGTGGTATGGCAACTTGAGACGTTGGCGAAAGTTTAGTAAACTTTTCCAGATATTGTGGGAGCAGTCTAAGGACAGAAAATTTAGTAATTATTACTTAAAAAATCATATATTTGTGAAGGAGTATCTCGCATCACAAGAGACGTTACGTTTAGGCTGAAGTTTATTGAAAAACGTTTCTGTAAATTCACTGAGCACATTATCAAGGCACGATTTCAAATATCTGCAAAGAAATAAACTTCTAAAACGCTGCAACTACTTAAATCAACTTCATTCTTACAAAGTGCTAATGGACATAAAAACGTCTCAAATTCCAGACTATTTTAAGTAGCCATACCTTGCCATAACTGAAGGCATTTCTAACATACATATGGTGAGACAAGATACGCTTAACGTCGCGAAATGAGCAACCAAGTACGCATTAGACAACACTAGACGAAATATACAACAACGTTTAAGCAAGAACAGACAACCGCTGAAAATAAAGTCACGCAGATTCTTACCTGTTCATCTTGACCAATAAAAATGTGGTACGTACACAGCTCCGTTAATACCTGCACGTGTTACAATAAAATATCCAATTAAATCATTAGTATGGTATGATATAATTATGGTATAAATTGGTTATGGTATGGTGGGATATAATTAAGGTATGATATGCATGGTTATGGTATGGTATGATTTCGTTATGGTATGGTATGGTGTGATATTATTATGGTAAGATATGGTTATCGTATGGTATGATTTAGTTATGGTTAGTTATGGTATGATATGATTATATGATATGATTATATGATATGATTTTATGATATGATTATATGATATGATTATATGATATGGTATGGTTATGGTATGGTATGGTTTTGGTATAATTATGGTAAGATATTATGATATATGCAAAAAACTGATTGATAAGAACCGTACTGGAAAAATTCTAGCGTACAAATGAGGTCGGCGCATATCGTTAGGAACACGAAATAATCCAGGAAGAAAATCGTAATTTGAAACCTGAATGCAAAGTAAAATTTTTAGTTCATGATTTTGGTGTGAAAAGTACACAACTTCACTTCCCTTCCCATTTTAGAGAAGACTGTAGATATTGAACGTAAATATTGCTCTCCAGAAAGTATCAAGTTTTTATCTTGCAGTGCCTCTGGAAAGTTCCTCAGAAGAACATCCAGCACCTCCCATTCCAATTCCTAGAAAATGAAGAAAGTTGAACTTCAATCGAAACTTAATGCCAGATGATATATTATGATAGAAAAGTTTACCTGTTGTAAGCACACAAGAATAACATTCATCGCCTCGCTGTAAGGCAGTGAAACAGTCCCGTTTGTCTTATCTTCTGCAGAACTAAAACAAAAATGAGAATGTATTACGCAAACAAGAAAAGGAATTTTGGAAGCAGATTACCTGACATACGTGGCACTATCGTCATTAACCAACATTTTCTTTCAGAACAAACAAAATACGAAGTGAATTAAACTTTTCTACTTTTGTCTTGCACAAGGCCTAGACGTTGTCAGCTCGGAGACTGAGGAAACATTGAAGAATCTTTAAGAAAACACAATGTGAGACATCATAGAAAAATCGCGAGAAATAAAATTGAATTTGCCTTACCGAAAGCCGTATTTCCGATGCACTATACGTCCGATAGCCATTGTCATAATGAGTTTTTATGTGGTACACTAATATATTGAATATTCGTTCGGCTCGTTCTTGAGGTTTACGAAACAATTTCATCTGCAAAAATAGAATGAAATTACTGAAAGAGAAGCAAGTGTGGCATTAAATTACACTTATTTTTGTTCACGAAAATAACTTCATCACAATGAACGAATATGTGTGGACAATCTCTGCATGTCCTTCATTACCTTGAACAAGCGTACTAATCCTAATACAGCCTCCTTGATGTCTTTCTACGCTGTTTCATCCTGAGGCTGCAGCAACAAAGACAAATTACAGTGATTAGATGTAATTTTATGTCTCTAGATGTTCCTACATATACCTTGCAGTCTCTATAATTACCTTACATGTTCTTTACATGACGGCTTAACGTATCGCTTGAGAGGATCAACTGGACAGTGGCAATCTGGAATTGATAAATGAAATATATATCCTTTTACTTCACTGATGCGTTTGCATTCACGACCCCCGTGTAAAACGATCCAATTTGCGGATATATAGTTAGGTTCAGGTCAGGAAGCTTTCACTGATAAGAAATAATTTTCTATTGAAGTACAGTATCAGCTCATCACGAATGAAGAGGGAAATTGGAGTGGAGAAATGAAACCGTCTGAAAATGATTGTATTGAGTACCTTCTCGATTATATGCAAAACATCGCAAACTTTCGGTGAATCAGAGGATTCAATAACATCGACCAGAAGCTGGACAGCTCGGATCCGCACAGAAATATCCCGATCTTTGACAATGTGGTCTAAATGTGGCAACACTGAATTCTCAAGTATTTCTTCCTGTAAAAAACAAGGAGTTATAAAACTAGAAAAAGATTCATAATATCGCTAATGTCTAGAAAAATGGACTAAAATTTATTCAAAGTACTAAAATTGTATACCTCATATAGTGGAGATAACGTTCCTAATATGTTACAAAGCACATTTAGAGCTTTAATTCGGTTGGCCGTCCTCTCTTCACATCTAAAAAAAAATTCCCATT
>NW_021163517.1:0-44304 GCF_004324835.1 Dendronephthya gigantea
AACAATCTTTTCGAAATATGAATAAAATATGAAGCAAATTTCCCACAACAATAAAGCGTTAGCGTATAAAATGCAAAAAAAATGCAAATAGCGGGTCAAAGATTTTCCCAATAGATTTAGACGCTTGAAACGTCATGTAAAACTAAATAAAGGGGTAAATGCTTAAATATTGTGTGGGGGGGGTAAGGAGCATTGGTCAACCAACTTGCGAAAACAAATTACAAGATCCACAAGTTTTATTGGTGCGTTTTAACAATAAACGCGGTTGCTAAGGGCGTTGCTAAGCATGTATATTTCAAGTTTCCTTTAAAAAAAACCCTATAACTCCGAGTTAAAGATAAAATCCACGAAAAAACGATTTGAATATGAAAGAATAATAGTTTGGGAGAGTAAAAATAATATTTTTGAAATTTCGAAAATTTCATCAAAATTTTGTAGTATACCACCTTAATCATAATAAATTATGGTTACCATGGCCACCGTGATGATCAATATGATGATCATGATCAAAATTAGCATAATAATCTTAAAAAGTAATGGTTGCCATGGCACCATGATGATCATTATGATGATCTTGATCATATTTAGCATATATTCATGATAATTGATGGTTGCCATGGCAACCATTATCATCATTTTGATGATAATGATCAAAATTAACACATCAATCATAATAAATTATGGTTGCAATTTCAACCATGATGATCTTGATCATATTTAGCATATTATTCATGATAAATGATGGTTACCATTGAAACCATAATTTTCATTATGATGATCTTGATCATTTTAGAATATTATTCAAGATAAATGATGGTTACCATGACAACCATAATTTTCATTATGATGATCTTGGTCATATTTAGCATATTATTCATGATAAATGATGGTTGCCATGGCAACCATTATCATCATTTTGATGATGATCAAATTAACCTTCAATCATAATTATTGTTGCAATTTCAACCATGATGACCTTTATGATGATCTTGATCATATTTAGCATATTATTCATGATAAATGATGGTTACAATGGCAACCATAATTTTCATTATGATGATCTTGATCATTTTAGAATATTATTCAAGATAAATGATGGTTACCATGACAACCATAATTTTCATTATGATGATCTTGGTCATATTTAGCATATTATTCATGATAAATGATGGTTGCCATGGCAACCATTATCATCATTTTGATGATGATCAAAATTAACCTATCAATCATAATAAATTATTGTTGCAATTTCAACCATGATGACCTTTATGATGATCTTGATCATATTTAGCATATTATTCTGATAATGATGGTTACCATGGCAACCATAATTTTCATTATGATGATCTAGATCATTTTAGAATATTATTCAAGATAAATGATGGTTACCATGACAACCATAATTTTCATTATGATGATCTTGGTCATATTTAGCATTTTTCATGATTAAATGATGGTTGCCATGGCAACATTTCATCCATTTTGATGATAATGATCAAAATTAACATATCAACCATAATATTGTTCAATTTCCAACCATTTGATGATCTTTATGATGATCTTGATCTTATTAAGCATATTATTCATGATAAATGATGGTTACTATGGCAACCATATTTTTATTATGATCATTTTGATCATATTTAGCTTATTATTCATGATAAATGATGGTTGCCATGGAAACCATTATCATCATTTTGATGATAATGATTAAAATTAACGTATCAATCATAATAAATTATGGTTGCAATTTCAACCATGATGATCTTTATGATGATCTTGATCATATTTAGCATATTATTCATGATAAATGATGGTTGCCATGGCAACCATTATCATCATTTTGATGATAATGATCAAAATTAACATATCAACCATAATAAATTATTGTTGCAATTTCAACCATGATGATCTTTATGATGATCTTGATCTTATTAAGCATATTATTCATGATAAATGATGGTTACTATAGCAACCATAATTTTTATTATGATCATTTTGATCATATTTAGCTTATTATTCATGATAAATGATGGTTGCTATGGAAACCATTATCATTATTTTGATGATAATGATCAAAATTAACATATCAATCATAATAAATTATGGTTGCAATTTCAACCATGATGATCTTTATGATGATCTTGATCATATTTAGCATATTTTTCATGATAAATGATGGTTACCATTGAAACCATAATTTTCATTAGGATAAAGTTGATCTCATTTAGCATATTTTTCATGATAAATGATGGTTCCATAGCAACCATTATCATCATTTTGATGATAATGATCAAAATTAACCTATCAATCATAATAAATTATTGTTGCAATTTCAACCATGATGACCTTTATGATGATCTTGATCATATTTAGCGTATTATTCATGATAAATGATGGTTACCATGGCAACCATAATTTTCATTATGATGATCTTGATCATTTTAGCATATTATTCAAGATAAATGATGGTTACCATGACAACCATAATTTTCATTATGATGATCTTGGTCATATTTAGCATATTATTCATGATAAATGATGGTTGCCATGGCAACTATTATCATCATTTTGATGATAATGATCAAAATTAACCTATCAATCATAATAAATTATTGTTGCAATTTCAACCATGATGACCTTTATGATGATCTTGATCATATTTAGCATATTATTCATGATAAATGATGGTTACAATGGCAACCATAATTTTCATTATGATGATCTTGATCATTTTAGATTATTATTCAAGATAAATGATGGTTACCATGACAACCATAATTTTCATTATGATGATCTTGGTCATATTTAGCATATTATTCATGATAAATGATGGTTGCCATGGCAACCATAATTTTCATTAGGATAAAGTTGATCTCATTTAGCATATTTTTCATGATAAATGATGGTTCCATAGCAACCATTATCATCATTTTGATGATAATGATCAAAATTAACCTATCAATCATAATAAATTATTGTTGCAATTTCAACCATGATGACCTTTTGATGATCTTGATCATATTTAGCGTATTATTCATGATAAATGATGGTTACCATGGCAACCATAATTTTCATTATGATGATCTTGATCATTTTAGCATATTATTCAAGATAAATGATGGTTACCATGACAACCATAATTTTCATTATGATGATCTTGGTCATATTTAGCATATTATTCATGATAAATGATGGTTGCCATGGCAACCATTATCATCATTTTGATGATAATGATCAAATTAACCTATCAATCATAATAAATTATTGTTGCAATTTCAACCATGATGACCTTTATGATGATCTTGATCATATTTAGCATATTATTCATGATAAATGATGGTTACAATGGCAACCATAATTTTCATTATGATGATCTTGATCATTTTAGATTATTATTCAAGATAAATGATGGTTACCATGACAACCATATTTTCATTATGATGATCTTGGTCATATTTAGCATATTATTCATGATAAATGATGGTTGCCATGGCAACCATTATCATCATTTTGATGATAATGATCAAAATTAACCTATCAATCATAATAAATTATTGTTGCAATTTCAACCATGATGACCTTTATGATGATCTTGATCATATTTAGCATATTATTCATGATAAATGATGGTTACCATGGCAACCATAATTTTCATTATGATGATCTAGATCATTTTAGAATATTATTCAAGATAAATGATGGTTACCATGACAACCATAATTTTCATTATGATGATCTTGGTCATTTAGCATATTATTCATGATAAATGATGGTTGCCATGGCAACCATTATCATCATTTTGATGATAATGATCAAATTAACATATCAACCATAATAAATTATTGTTGCAATTTCAACCATGATGATCTTTATGATGATCTTGATCTTATTAAGCATATTATTCATGATAAATGATGGTTACTATGGCAACCATAATTTTTATTATGATCATTTTGATCATATTTAGCTTATTATTCATGATAAATGATGGTTGCCATGGAAACCATTATCATCATTTTGATGATAATGATTAAAATTAACGTATCAATCATAATAAATTATGGTTGCAATTTCAACCATGATGATCTTTATGATGATCTTGATCATATTTAGCATATTATTCATGATAAATGATGGTTGCCATGGCAACCATTATCATCATTTTGATGATTATGATCAAAATTAACATATCAACCATAATAAATTATTGTTGCAATTTCAACTATGATGATCTTTATGATGATCTTGATCTTATTAAGCATATTATTCATGATAAATGATGGTTACTATAGCAACCATAATTTTTATTATGATCATTTTGATCATATTTAGCTTATTATTCATGATAAATGATGGTTGCTATGGAAACCATTATCATTATTTTGATGATAATGATCAAAATTAACATATCAATCATAATAAATTATGGTTGCAATTTCAACCATGATGATCTTTATGATGATCTTGATCATATTTAGCATATTATTCATGATAAATGATGGTTACCATTGAAACCATAATTTTCATTAGGATAAAGTTGATCTCATTTAGCATATTTTTCAATGAAATGATGGTTCCATAGCAACCATTATCATCATTTGATGATAATGATCAAAATTAACCTATCAATCATAATAAATTATTGTTGCAATTTCAACCATGATGACCTTTATGATGATCTTGATCATATTTAGCGTATTATTCATGATAAATGATGGTTACCATGGCAACCATAATTTTCATTATGATGATCTTGATTTTAGCATATTATTCAAGATAAATGATGGTTACCATGACAACCATAATTTTCATTATGATGATCTTGGTCATATTTAGCATATTATTCATGATAAATGATGGTTGCCATGGCAACCATTATCATCATTTTGATGATAATGATCAAAATTAACATATCAACCATAATAAATTATTGTTGCAATTTCAACCATGATGATCTTTATGATGATCTTGATCTTATTAAGCATATTATTCATGATAAATGATGGTTACTATGGCAACCATAATTTTTATTATGATCATTTTGATCATATTTAGCTTATTATTCATGATAAATGATGGTTGCCATGGAAACCATTATCATCATTTTGATGATTATGATTAAAATTAACGTATCAATCATAATAAATTATGGTTGCAATTTCAACCATGATGATCTTTATGATGATCTTGATCATATTTAGCATATTATTCATGATAAATGATGGTTGCCATGGCAACCATTATCATCATTTTGATGATAATGATCAAAATTAACATATCAACCATAATAAATTATTGTTGCAATTTCAACTATGATGATCTTTATGATGATCTTGATCTTATTAAGCATATTATTCATGATAAATGATGGTTACTATAGCAACCATAATTTTTATTATGATAATTTTGATCATATTTAGCTTATTATTCATGATAAATGATGGTTGCCATGGAAACCATTATCATTATTTTGATGATAATGATCAAAATTAACATATCAATCATAATAAATTATGGTTGCAATTTCAACCATGATGATCTTTATGATGATCTTGATCATATTTAGCATATTATTCATGATAAATGATGGTTACCATTGAAACCATAATTTTCATTACGATAAAGTTGATCTCATTTAGCATATTTTTCATGATAAATGATGGTTCCATAGCAACCATTATCATCATTTTGATGATAATGATCAAAATTAACCTATCAATCATAATAAATTATTGTTGCAATTTCAACCATGATGACCTTTATGATGATCTTGATCATATTTAGCATATTATTCATGATAAATGATGGTTACCATGGCAACCATAATTTTCATTATGATGATCTTGATCATTTTAGCATATTATTCAAGATAAATGATGGTTACCATGACAACCATAATTTTCATTATGATGATCTTGGTCATATTTAGCATATTATTCATGATAAATGATGGTTGCCATGGCAACCATTATCATCATTTTGATGATAATGATCAAAATTAACATATCAACCATAATAAATTATTGTTGCAATTTCAACCATGATGATCTTTATGATGATCTTGATCTTATTAAGCATATTATTCATGATAAATGATGGTTACTATTGCAACCATAATTTTTATTATGATCATTTTGATCATATTTAGCTTATTATTCATGATAAATGATGGTTGTTATGGAAACCATTATCATCATTTTGATGATAATGATCAAAATTAACATATCAACCATAATAAATTATTGTTGCAATTTCAACCATGATGATCTTTATGATGATCTTGATCTTATTAAGCATATTATTCATGATAAATGATGGTTACTATGGCAACCATAATTTTTATTATGATCATTTTGATCATATTTAGCTTATTATTCATGATAAATGATGGTTGCCATGGAAACCATTATCATCATTTTGATGATGATGATCAAAATTAACGTATCAATCATAATAAATTATGGTTGCAATTTCAACCATGATGATCTTTATGATGATCTTGATCATATTTAGCATAATATTCATGATAAATGATGGTTACCATGGCAACCATAATTTTCATTATGATGATCTTGGTCATATCATATTATTCGTGATAAATGATGGTTGCCATGGCAACCGTTATCATCATTTTGATGATAATGATCAAAATTAACATATCAATCATAATAAATTATGGTAGCAATTTCAAACATGATGATCTTTATGATGATCTTGATCATATTTAGCATATTATTCATGATAAATGATGGTTGCCATGGCAACCATTATCATCATTTTGTTGATAATGATGAAAATTAACATATTAATCATAATAAAGTATGGTTGCTTTATACCATGATGATCTTTATGATGATCTTGATCGTATTAACCATATTATCCATGATAAATGATGGTTACCATGGCAACCATAATTTTCAATATGATGATCTTCATCATATTTAGCATATTATTCATGATAAATGATGGTTGCCATGGCAACCATTATCATCATTTTTATGATAATGATCAAAATTAACATATCAATCATAATAAATAATCGTAGCAATTTCAACCATGATGATCTTTTTGATGATCTTGGTCATATTTAGCATATTATTCATGACAAATGATGGTTACCATGGCAACCATAATTTTCATTATGATGAACTTGTTCATATTTAGCATATTTTTCATGATAAATGATGGTTCCATGGCAACATTATCATAATTTTGATGACAATTATCAAAATTAACCTATCAATCATAATAAATTATGGTTGCAATTTCAACCATGATGATCTTTTTGATGATCTTGGTCATATTTAGCATATTATTCATGACAAATGATGGTTACCATGGCAACCATAATTTTCATTATGATGAACTTGTTCATATTTAGCATATTTTTCATGATAAATGATGGTTACCATGGCTACCGTTATCATCATTTTGATGATAATGATCAAAATTAACATATCAATCATAATAAATTATGGTAGCAATTTCAAACATGATGATCTTTATGATGATCTTGATCATACTTAGCATATTATTCATGATAAATGATAGTTGCCATGGCAACCATTATCATCATTTAGATGATAATGATCAAAATTAACATATCAATCATAATAAATTATGGTAGCAATTTCAACCATGATGATCTTTATGATGATCTTGATCTTATTAAGCAAATTATTCATGATAAATGATGGTTACTATGGCAACCATAATTTTTATTATGATCATTTTGATCATATTTAGCTTATTATTCATGATAAATGATGGTTGCCATGGAAAACATTTTCATCATTTTGATGATAATGATCAAAATTAACATATCAATCATAAAAAATTATAATTGCATGTTCAACCATGATGAACTTTATGATTATCTTGATCAGATTTAGCATATCATTCATGATAAATGATGGTTACCATTGAAACCATAATTTTCATTATGATAAAATTGATCTTATTTAGCATATTATTCATGATAAATGATGGTTGCCATGGCTACCATTATCATCATTTGATAATAATGATCAAAATTAACATATCAATCATAATAAATTATGGTAGCAATTTCAACCATGATGATCTTTATGATGATCTTGATCATATTTAGCATATTATTCATGATAAATGATGGTTACCATGGCAACCATAATTTTTATTATGATGATCTTGGTCATAATTAGCATATTATTCATGACAAATGATGGTTGCTATGGCAACCATTAACATCATTTTGATGATAATGATCAAAATTAACATATCAACCATAATAAATTATTGTTGCAATTTCAACCATGATGATCTTTATGATTATCTTGATCATATTTAGCATATTATTCATGATAAATGATGGGTGCCATGGCAACCATAATTTTTATTAGGATTATCTTGATCATATTTAGCATATTTTTCATGATAAATGATGGTTACCATGGCAACCGTTATCATCATTTTGATGATAATGATCAAAATTAACATATCAATCATAATAAATTATGGTAGCAATTTCAAACATGATGATCTTTATGATGATCTTGATCATATTTAGCATATTATTCATGATAAATGATAGTTGCCATATCAAACATTATCATCATTTAGATGATAATGATCAAAATTAACATATCAATCATAATAAATTATGGTAGCAATTTCAACCATGATGGTCTTTATGATGATTTTGATCTTATTAAGCAAATTATTCATGATAAATGATGGTTACTATGGCAACCATAATTTTTATTATGATCATTTTGATCATATTTAGCTTATTATTCATGATAAATGATGGTTGCCATGGAAAACATTTTCATCATTTTGATGATAATGATCAAAATTAACATATCAATCATAATAAATTATGGTTGCATGTTCAACCATGATGAACTTTATCATTATCTTGATCAGATTTAGCATATCATTCATGATAAATGATGGTTACCATTGAAACCATAATTTTCATTATGATAAAATTGATCTTATTTAGCATATTATTCATGATAAATGATGGTTGCCATGGCTACCATTATCATCATTTTGATAATAATGATCAAAATTAACATATCAATCATAATAAATTATGGTAGCAATTTCAACCATGATGATCTTTATGATGATCTTGATCATATTTAGCATATTATTCATGATAAATGATGGTTACCATGGCAACCATAATTTTCATTATGATGATCTTGGTCATAATTAGCATATTATTCATGACAAATGATGGTTGCTATGGCAACCATTAACATCATTTTGATGATAATGATCAAAATTAACATATCAACCATAATAAATTATTGTTGCAATTTCAACCATGATGATCTTTATGATTATCTTGATCATATTTAGCATATTATTCATGATAATTGATGGGTGCCATGGCAACCATAATTTTTATTAGGATTATCTTGATCATATTTAGCATATTTTTCATGATAAATGATGGTTACCATGGCAACCGTTATCATCATTTTGATGATAATGATCAAAATTAACATATCAATCATAATAAATTATGGTAGCAATTTCAAACATGATGATCTTTATGATGATCTTGATCATATTTAGCATATTATTCATGATAAATGATAGTTGCCATATCAACCATTATCATCATTTAGATGATAATGATCAAAATTAACATATCAATCATAATAAATTATGGTAGCAATTTCAACCATGATGGTCTTTATGATGATTTTGATCTTATTAAGCAAATTATTCATGATAAATGATGGTTACTATGGCAACCATAATTTTTATTATGATCATTTTGATCATATTTAGCTTATTATTCATGATAAATGATGGTTGCCATGGAAAACATTTTCATCATTTTGATGATAATGATCAAAATTAACATATCAATCATAATAAATTATGGTTGCATGTTCAACCATGATGAACTTTATCATTATCTTGATCAGATTTAGCATATCATTCATGATAAATGATGGTTACCATTGAAACCATAATTTTCATTATGATAAAATTGATCTTATTTAGCATATTATTCATGATAAATGATGGTTGCCATGGCTACCATTATCATCATTTTGATAATAATGATCAAAATTAACATATCAATCATAATAAATTATGGTAGCAATTTCAACCATGATGATCTTTATGATGATCTTGATCATATTTAGCATATTATTCATGATAAATGATGGTTACCATGGCAACCATAATTTCATTATGATGATCTTGATCAATTTAGCATATTATTCATGATAAATGATGGTTACCATGACAACCATAATTTTCATCATGATGATCTTGGTCATAATTAGCATATTATTCATGACAAATGATGGTTGCCATGGCAACCATTAACATCATTTTGATGATAATGATCAAAATTAACATATCAAATATAATAAATTATTGTTGCAATTTCAACCATGATGATCTTTATGATGATCTTGATCATATTTAGCATATTATTCATGATAAATGATGGTTACCATGGCAACCATAATTTTCATTATGATGATCTTGATCATATTGAGCATATTATTCATGATAAATGATGGTTTTTATGGCAACCATAATTTTCAATAGGATGATCTTGATCATATTTAGCATATTATTCATGGTAAATGATGGTTGCCATGGCAACTATTATCATCATTTTTATAATAATGATCAAAATTAACCTATCAATCATAATAAATTATTGTTGCAATTTCAACCATGATGATCTTGATGATGATCTTGATCATATTTAGCATATTATTCATGATAAATGATGGTTACCATGGCAACCATAATTTTCATTATGATGATCTTGATCAATTTAGCATATTATTCATGATAAATGATGGTTACCATGACAACCATTATTTTCATTATGATGATCTTGGTCATATTTAGCATATTATTCATGACAAATGATGGTTGCCATTACAAACATTAACATCATTTTGATGATAATGATTAAAATTAACATATCAACCATAATAAATTATTGTTGCAATTTCAACCATGATGATCTTTATGATTATCTTGATCATATTTAGCATATTATTCATGATAAATGATGGGTGCCATGGCAACCATAATTATTAGGATTATCTTGATCATATTTAGCATATTTTTCATGATAAATGATGGTTGCAATGGCAACTATTATCATCATTTTGATGATAATGACCAAAATTAACATTTCAATCATAATTAATTATGATTGCAATTTCAACCATGATGATCTTTATGATGATCTTGATCATATTAAGCATATTATTCATGATAAATGATGGTTACCTTGGCAACCATAATTTTTATTATGATGATCTTGATCATATTGAGCATATTTTTCATGACAAATGATGGTTACCATGGCAACCATAATTTTCAATATGATGATCTTGATCATATTTAGCATATTATTCATGATAAATGATGGTTGCCATGGCAACCATTATCATCATTTTGATGATAATGATCAAAATTACCATATCAATCATAATAAATTATGGTAGCAATTTCAACCATGATGATCTTTATGATGATCTTGATCATATTTAGTACATTATTCATAATAAATGATGGTTGCCATGACAACCATTATCATCATTTTGATGATAATGATCAAAATTAACATATCAATCATAATAAATTATGGTTGCAATTTCAACCATGATGATCTTTATGATGATCTTGATCAATTTAGCATATTATTCATGATAAATGATGGTTACCATGACAACTATAATTTTCATTATGATGATCTTGGTCATATTTAGCATATTATTCATGATAAATGATGGTTACCATGGCAACCATAATTTTCATTATGATGATCTTGATCAATTTAGCATATTATTCATGATAAATGATGGTTACCATGACAACCATTATTTTCATTATGATGATTTTGGTCATATTTAGCATATTATTCATGATAAATGATGGTTACCATGGCAACCATAATTTTCATTATGATGATCTTGATCAATTTAGCATATTATTCATGATAAATGATGGTTACCATGACAACCATAATTTTCATTCTGATGATCTTGGTCATATTTAGCATATTATTCATGACAAATGATGGTTGCCATGGCAACCATTAACATCATTTTGATGATAATGATCAAAATTAATATATCAACCATAATAAATCATTGTTGCAATTTCAACCATGATAATCTTTATCATGATCTTGATCATATTAAGCATATTATTCATGATAAATGATGGTTACTATGGCAACCATAATTTTTATTATGATTATCTTGATCATATTTAGCATATTTTTCATGATAAATGATGGTTGCCATGGCAACTTTTATCATCATTTTGATGATAATGATCAAAATTAACATTTCAATCATAATTAATTATGATTGCAATTTAAACCATGATGATGTTTATGATGATCTTGATCATATTGAGCATATTATTCATGACAAATGATGGTTACTATGGCAACCATAATTTTCAATATGATGATCTTGATCATATTTATCATATTATTCAGGATAAATGATGGTTGCCATGGCAACCATTATCATCATTTTGATGATAATGATCAAAATTACCATATCAATCATAATAAATTATGGTAGCAATTTCAACCATGATGATCTTTATGATGATCTTGATCATATTTAGTATATTATTCATAATAAATGATGGTTGCCATGGCAACCATTATCATCATTTAGATGATAATGATCAAAATTAACATATCAATCATAATAAATTAATAATAATAATAATAATGTTTAATTGATCCATTTTTGCAGTCTTACGACTGAATTGCAATTGAATTTACAGGCAAAGAATTTTAGATAAAATATGGAATATGTTTACTATATTTACAACATGTTGCTATAAAATTCTATTAAATTTAAGATTACTGTAAAATGTTCCGCAACGATAAAGTATTAATACTAAGACTATACTAATATGCTTAAAGTTTTGATTTTTTCGCATAATTTAGGATAAAAGAGTTCAATAACCTATTCGTATTAATAATGGGAAGATTAAATCTTCTCAGTTCTCTAAAATTATGTGTTTGTAAGTTTTCTTTAGGTAGTAAATGGCGTAATTTATGATCATCTTTTGTTTCGATGGACGAGAATAGCTTTTGTGATAACTTTTCTCTTCTGTCCTTCAGTGTTAATAATTTTGCTTCCTTCAATGCGACTTTTGGACTTGATTCCGGGTAGATTTTCCGCAAGGCTCGATTTTGGACACGTTCCATATCCACCGACAAATAATCAGGAAGGCCTGAGTGGAAAACTTGGCAACCGTATTCTAAGATGGATCTAATGCATGCACAGTAGAATTGAATCAAGGAATAATGATCTACACCTGCACGTTTTAACTGCCTTAATAAGTATAGTCGTTTTGATGCTTTTAATACAATATTTTCGATATGACTGTTCCATTTTAGGTCTTCCGTGATGGTCATACCCAGTAGTTTAGCTGATTTAACAAGTTCAAAGCGTTCACCATTTAGAATCAAACCATCATCAGTAAGGGGTCTTCCCAAGCTATGTTTGACAGAAATCTCCCAAGACTTCCAACTTTACTTGGTCTTCTATCCCGTACTTTGATTAATCTTTTATGGCACCCGGTTCTTTGCCGCCTTATTGGAAATATTAAGATAGTTATATGATCGGATAAGCCAAATGGAGGGCTAGGAATAGGTTCAGTGTAGAATTTATGTAAGTTAGTAAACACTTGATCCAGGGTATTTGCACCTCTTGTGGGAAAGGTCACCATGTGTTTAAGCTGGAAGCACCTGGCAGTTGATTTAAACTCTAGTTGGTTGAAGTCTCCAGCCAAAATGATCGCACTATTAGTGTGTATGGTTTCAACGCGTTATAACGAGTTTTTTAGATGATCCAGCATTGCTTTATTATCCGAATTGGGTGGATGGTAAATAACCGCTACAACTATATTATGGAATCCACGGGGCAGCCTTTCTGGACGAAGTAGTAGCCATAGTATTTCGTATTCGTCCGCTTGGAGATCTAACAGAATTTTACTTTCAATAGAATCTTTAATGTATGCACAAACTCCGCCATGTGAACTGTTAATGCGGTCACGTCGAAATAATTGGTATCCGTTTATTTTAATTGACTGGTCTGGTATCGAGTCTTTAAGCCAAGTCTCTGTAAAAAAGGCTATATCAGGGTTTTCCAGGCTAATCGTATAGGCTATTTCATCAATCTTTGGTACAATTGACATCGTATTGGACAGTAGGAGAGATGGAACGAACTCAAGATTGTTGCAAGGTGCTGACTTTTGGACAGACTTATTCATATTAGATCTATTAATATTGTTAACATCCGTCAAAGCATCATGCTTTACAATATTTACGTACTTAAGGTTAGCTATGTTCCGCGCATTTTGCCTAGATCTATGGCCATGAGCGCGAGAAGATATTCTGACTTGAATTGTGTGAACCATTGCACGTACGTTGATAAAATTCCCTTATGGGTTAAGTTTATTTCATGCTTCGCAAGATGCTCCTCCTTTGGGCGCCAAGGCTTACAAGTAACAAATTTTGGCCAGAAATTATCTTCTTGCACGAGTGAACTAGCAGCCAGAGGGACATGGATCTTCGATGAAAGAGTTCCACTGCGCCGACTAGGGAAAATGGAAATATATGTTGGGACTATATTTTTCTCCTTTAGGTAAGATAAAATCTGATTTTCATTCACGTCTTGGGCGATGCCAGATAGAAAAAATTTCTTTATTTTCCTTCGCTTTCGCTCTACTCCGATAAAACCATCGGACTCGCTAGAAGGCACCTTGTTTCTGCTTGGTGATTTCTGCAGGTTTACCTTAGGTTTATTACTCGTATCAATTGCATGAGATGACTTTACAGTGTTTGCGTAAGTTAATTTACATTCTTGCGATGAAGTCGGCTCAGCACTTGTTGTATCATTATTAGGTTTTAACTGTTCGTTCTCGCTTAATTTCACGACAACAAGGCTATCATTAGTATTTTCGCATGCATCATCAATAACAATGGGTTCTTGATTAGTGAGATCGTTAACAGATTCCGGCCCATTGATCATATTAGGATTTGCGGAATCGTTCAAGACAAAAGGCTTCACAATTGTTGCATCATTAATGTTATCTTGATTAATATATTCAGATTGTTCGCTCGCTTCATTCGGAGGCGCTGCCGAGTTTAAATCGTCTTGGCCGCCTTTATCTTTATCCATAAAGCTCTGGAAATGCGAAATCACCGATGTTATGTGAGAAATCGTCCCCGATAAAGCCCGAATCGCTTCCGAGTTTACCAACTGGCCTTCTTGAAGGTCATCTAGAATTACATTGACTGTAGACGATTGCATGCCCGACTGCCTAGCGTCCAAAATGGGAGCTTCGGAAGAGCATATCAGCTTACAAAACTTTTGTGTAATCTCGTTCGCTCTCGCACCATCAAGGTACAACAGATTCTTATTCTTTTTCCACAATGTGGTAGATTCATCACAAGTGAAAAGTTTTCTATCCCCACCAGGCTGCGACCATATTCCTTCGAGTTCTAGGTCGTCCTTTATGAACTGCTTTAAAGATTCGTAGTCGCCACTCCACGCAAAGCATAATCTTCCGCTTAATGTTGACGCCATACAAGTTAACACATTTAGCTGATCAGGTTTATACTAATTCGATAAAAGATCAGTTTATAATTAATCATCATGATCAGTTATAATTAATTAAATAATTGATAAAAGATCAGTTTATTTGAGAGATTTGTGGAGCTTCAAAACACACGTCTGAACTCACGAAACACGTGGATATATGATTGCAATTATATGATTGCAATTATGGTTGCAATTTCAACCATGATGATCTTTATGATGATCTTGATCATATTTAGCATATTATTCATGATAAATGATGGTTACCATGGCAACCATAATTTTCATTGTGATGATCTTGATCAATTTAGCATATTATTCATGATAAATGATGGTTACCATGACAACCATAATTTTCATTATGATGATCTTGGTCATATTTAGCATATTATTCATGACAAATGATGGTTGCCATGGCAACCATTAACATCATTTTGATGATGATGATCAAAATTAATATATCAACCATAATAAATTATTGTTGCAATTTCAACCATGATAATCTTTATCATGATCTTGATCATATTAAGCATATTATTCATGATAAATGATGGTTACCATAGCAACCATAATTTTTATTATGATTATCTTGATCATATTTAGCATATTTTTCATGATAAATGATGGTTGCCATGGCAACTATTATCATCATTTTGATGATAATGATCAAAATTAACATTTCAATCATAACTAATTATGATTGCAATTTCAACCATGATGATCTTTATGATGATCTTGATCATATTATTTTATTTTATTTATTTTATTTTATAAATTTGCCATGTTAAAAAGTTAGAATGAACTACACATAAACTACAAATGAACTACACACATGCAATGGCTGGAATCACCACACAGAGATATGTCTCCAATAACGGGGTTCCATAACTAACTTACAAATAGACAGACACAAACATACACATATAAGCAAGTTAACAAATTTATAGGAATTTCTCGATACATGAAGAAACGATAACAACAAATATCAAGTGAAATGATTTAATCATAACCGAAGTCAAGATTCGTAAATGTTAATTCAATTAAATTTGGTTAGAGATGATCTAGAAAATCACGGATCAGTCATGTATTGAGAAAGTGCTATAAATTGCAATGTTAGCAGCATGGTCTTGTTGAGATGATCCGTAATGGCCGAGTTGTGTGACATTTCACACAAACAGACTTGAAAGTTTTAGGATCATCTTGATTGTAAATTCGTTCCGTCAGATCTGCATAGTATTTCAATAAAAGTGCTTTGAATGACCCAAGGGATATAGAGATATCTCTCACAGAACATGGAAGGGTGTTCCAAACGTTGGCAGCTCTGATGTAGAAGCTGTTTTTAAAACTGACAGTTCGACTCTTGGCTACATTTAACAAAATGCCATTTGACGTACTTGACATCCTTGTTTCTCGTAAAGATGACTTTTTACAAATATTTTTGTCCGAGTTGTTTTTGACGCTTTTGAATACGTAAACCATGTCTAAATACTCATGCCAGTAGCACAGAGGGATGATTCCAATAGTCATCATTCTCTCCCTGTACGAGACATTGGTTTTATATGGCAATGATAGTATGAATTTAGTGGCTCGTCGTTGCACTCGTTCAATTCTTAAGATGTTTTTTACTGTTTGTGGAGCCCATATTTGACTCCCATAAGCAAACAGACTACGGACTAAGGTGAGGTAAAACGACTTACGGACCGATTGGTTGCGGACTTCTTGAACTGTTCGCTTGACATATCCCATCATTTTGTTGGCTTTGGACGATACCTCCTGTACCTGCTTGTTCCACTTAAGGTCATCGGTTATGAAAAGGCCAAGATCTTTTTGACTGTTCGATTGTTTGATTGGAATTCCAAGTAGGTCGTACTGCGTGACAGTTGGTTCACGAGATCTTGTGAAGTGCAGGACTCCACACTTAGATTGATTTATTCCATCCTCCAGTCGCGACACCAGTTGGTTTTTAACAAGATCAGATTGTAAAATGTTGATATCTTCTGAGTTTTGGATAGTATGGTGACATTTAGTATCATCAGCAAACATTGCCATGGTAGTATCTTGAGAAACCGCCTGAGGAAGATCGTTCACGTAGATTAGGAAAAGAAGTGGTCCGAGGATTGATCCCTGAGGAACACCAGATAGCACTGGAAGTGGTTGTGATGTAACACCATGCAGGGTAACTCTTTGGCATCGGCCAGAGAGGTAGTCTTTAAACCAACGAAGAAGGTTTCCACGCAAGCCAAAGTTATAGAGCTTTCCCAGCAAAAGACTATGATTAACTTTATCGAAGGCTTTGGCGAAGTCGAGATAGACAGCATCAACTTGCCCTTTCTTCTCAAGTGTGTTGAGGATTTGATGGAAAACATGCAGCTGCTGTGAAGTTGTAGATTTGCCAGGGAGGAAACCATATTGTAGTCGGTAAATTTGATCGCGGACGTGGACTATAATATTATTGTAAATACAACGTTCAAATACCTTCGAGACTAACGACAATAGCGATATTGGTCTGTAATTTGTAACGTCGTGATATGGGCTTCTTTTTGGAATTGGACTGATGTTTGCTAGCTTCCATTCTGATGGTAGTTTTCCTGAAGACATGCTTTTGTTAAAGAGATCGCAAAGGGATGGAGAAATAGCAACTGCGCAGGTCTTCAGCAATAACGATGGGATAGAGTCAGGACCAGTAGCTTTGTCTTCTTTCAGAGCTTCAAGTGCAGTGCAGACGTCAGCCGGAGTAAGTACAATATCTGAGATAGTAGGTAGGCTCGAAATGTGCTCTTCAGTCGCATCAGGAAAAAGACAGTCATCAGTAGAATCGGAGGCATTAAACACTGAGTGAAAATAACGATTTAGAAGATTGGCAATGTCAATTGGTGTTTCAGCTGATAAGGATGTTGAGTCTTGTTGGGCCCATGTCATTTTACCGGGAACGTTAGAATGTTTGGAGGTATATTTGAAGGCCGACCAAAACTTTTTATTGTTTGATCTTAGTAAAGATGGTAGTCTTTGGAAGTATTCACTACGTTTAGATCTCACTAATGACTTGCTTATTCGACGAAGCTCGCGGAACTTTTCCCAAAGTTTAGGACTTGACGTGCGCCTCGCGTTCCTCCTACACAAATCTTTCTTTGACAATAGACGTTTCACCTCGCCATCAATCCACGGAGGAGTGTTACGCCGTTTAAATGATTTGAGTGGAATGTATTCAGCGGCAATCCGAAGAAAGATATTTTTCCATCGCTCCCAGTCGGCATTGATATCGGAGAATTCGTTTGGTGATAAATTGCAGTGTGCTAGGGCATTGTGAAGACCATTCCAGTCAGCTTGGTTAAAATTGAACACAGTCCTCCTGTCGTATCCGGTTGATTTTACATGATATTTTTTTGATATTAAGCATATTATTCATGATAAATGATGGTTACCTTGGCAACCATAATTTTTATTATGATGATCTTGATCATATTTAGCATATTATTCATAATAAATGGATTTACCATGGCAACCATAATTTTCAATAGGATGATCTTGATCAAAGCATTATTATCATGATAAATGATGGTTGCCATGGCAACCATTATCATCATTTTGATAATAATGATCAAAATTAACATATCAATAATAATAAATTATGGTAGCAATTTCAACCATGATGATCTTTATGATGATCTTGATCATATTTAGCATATTATTCATGATAAATGATAGTTGCCATGGCAACCATTATCATCATTTTGATTATAATGATCAAAATTAACATGTCAATCATAATAAATTATGGTAGCAATTTCAACCATGATGATCTTTATGATGAACTTGATCATATTTAGCATATTATTCATGATAAATGATGGTTGCCATGGCAACCATTATCATCATTTTGATGATAATGATCAAAATTAACATATCAACCATAATAAATTATTGTTGCAATTTCAACCATGATGATCTTTATGATGATCTTGATCTTATTAAGCATATTATTCATGATAAATGATGGTTACTATGGCAACTATAATTTTTATTATGATCATTTTGATCATATTTAGCTTATTATTCATGATAAATGATGGTTGCCATGGAAACCATTATCATCATTTTGATGATAATGATCAAAATTAACATATCAATCATAATAAATTATGGTTGCATATTCAACCATGATGAACTTTATGATGATCTTGATCATATTTAGCACATTATTCATGATAAATGATGGTTGCTATGGCTACCATTATCATCATTTTGATAATAATGATCAAAATTAACATATCAATCATAATAAATTATGGTAGCAATTTCAACCATGATGATCTTTATGATGATCTTGATCATATTTAGCATATTATTCATGATAAATGATGGTTACCATGGCAACCATAATTTTCATTATGATGATCTTGATCAATTTAGCATATTATTCATGATAAATGATGGTTACCATGACAACCGTAATTTTCATTATGATGATCTTGGTCATATTTAGCATATTATTCATGACAAATGATGGTTGCCATGGCAACCATTAACATCATTTTGATGATAATGATCAAAATTAACATATCAACCATAATAAATTATTGTTGCAATTTCAACGATGATGATCTTTATGATGATCTTGATCATATTTAACATATTATTCATGATAAATGATGGTTACCATGGCAACCATAATTTTCATTATGATGATCTTGATCATATTGAGCATATTATTCATGATAAATGATGGTTTTTATGGCAACCATGATTTTCAATAGGAAGATCTTGATAATATTTAGCATATTATTCATGATAAATGATGGTTGCCATGGCAACCATTATCAGCATTTTGATAATAATGATCAAAATTAACCTATCAATCATAATAAAATTTTTGTTGCAATTTCAACCATGATGATCTTTATGATGATCTTGATCATATTTAGCATATTATTCATGATAAATGATGGTTACCATGGCAACCATAATTTTCATTATGATGATCTTGATCAATTTAGCATATTATTCATGATAAATGATGGCTACCATGACAACCATTATTTTCATTATGATGATCTTGGTCATATTTAGCATATTATTCATGACAAATGATGGTTGCCATGGCAAACATTAACATCATTTTGATGATAATGATCAAAATTAACATATCAACCATAATAAATTATTGTTGCAATTTCAACCATGATGATCTTTATGATGATCTTGATCATATTTAGCATATTATTCATGATAAATGACGGTTACCATGGCAACCATAATTTTCATTATGATGATCTTGATCATAATGAGCATATTATTCATGATAAATGATGGTTACCATGGCAACCATAATTTTGAATAGGATGATCTTGATCATATTTAGCGTATTATTCATGATAAATGATGGTTGCCATGGCAACCATTATCATCATTTTGATAATAATGATCAAAATTAACATATCAATAATAATAAATTATGGTAGCAATTTCAACCATGATGATCTTTATGATGATCTTGATCATATTTAGCATATTATTCATGATAAATGATGGTTGCAATGGCAACCATTATCATCATTTTGATTATAATGATCAAAATTAACATATCAATCATAATAAATTATGGTAGCAATTTCAACCATGATGATCTTTGTGATGAATTTGATCATATTTAGCATATTATTCATGATAAATGATGGTTGCCATTGCAACCATTATCATCATTTTGATGATAATGATCAAAATTAACATATCAACCATAATAAATTATTGTTGCAATTTCAACCATGATGATCTTTATGATGATCTTGATCTTATTAAGCATATTATTCATATTAAATGATGGTTACTATGGCAACCATAATTTTTATTATGATCATTTTGATCATATTTAGCTTATTATTCATGATAAATGATGGTTGCAATGGAAACCATTATCATCATTTTGATGATAATGATCAAAATTAACATATCAATCATAATAAATTATGGTTGCATATTCAACCATGATGAACTTTATGATGATCTTGATCATATTTAGCATATTATTCATGATAAATGATGGTTACCATTGAAACCATAATTTTCATTATGATAAAGTTGATCTTATTTAGCATATTATTCATGATAAATGATGGTTACCATGGCTACCTTTATCATCATTTTGATAATAATGATCAAAATTAACATATCAATCATAATAAATTATGGTAGCAATTTCAACCATGATGATCTTTATGATGATCTTGATCATATTTAGCATATTATTCATGATAAATGATGGTTACCTTGGCAACCATAATTTTTATTATGATGATCTTGATCATATTTAGCATATTATTCATAATAAATGATGGTTACCATGGCAACCATAATTTTCAATAGGATGATCTTGATCATATTTAGCATATTATTCATGATAAATGATGGTTGCCATGGCAACCATTATCATCATTTTGATAATAATGATCAAAATTAACATATCAATAATAATAAATTATGGTAGCAATTTCAACCATGATGATCTTTATGATGATCTTGATCATATTTAGCATATTATTCATGATAAATGATGGTTGCCATGGCAACCATTATCATCATTTTGATTATAATGATCAAAATTAACATATCAATCATAATAAATTATGGTAGCAATTTCAACCATGATGATCTTTATGATGAACTTGATCATATTTAGCATATTATTCATGATAAATGATGGTTGCCATGGCAACCATTATCATCATTTTGATGATAATGATCAAAATTAACATATCAACCATAATAAATTATTGTTGCAATTTCAATCATGATGATCTTTATGATGATCTTGATCTTATTAAGCATATTATTCATGATAAATGATGGTTACTATGGCAACTATAATTTTTATTATGATCATTTTGATCATATTTAGCTTATTATTCATGATAAATGATGGTTGCCATGGAAACCATTATCATCATTTTGATGATAATGATCAAAATTAACATATCAATCATAATAAATTATGGTTGCATATTCAACCATGATGAACTTTATGATGATCTTGATCATATTTAGCATATTATTCATGATAAATGATGGTTGCCATAGCTACCATTATCATCATTTTGATAATAATGATCAAAATTAACATATCAATAATAATAAATTATGGTAGCAATTTCAACCATGATGATCTTTATGATGATTTTGATCATATTTAGCATATTATTCATGATAAATGATGGTTACCATGGCAACCATAATTTTCATTATGATGATCTTGATCAATTTAGCATATTATTCATGATAAATGATGGTTACCATGACAACCATAATTTTCATTATGATGATCTTGGTCATATTTAGCATATTATTCATGACAAATGATGGTTGCCATGGCAACCATTAACATCATTTTGATGATAATGATCAAAATTAACATATCAACCATAATAAATTATTGTTGCAATTTCAACGATGATGATCTTTATGATGATCTTGATCATATTTAACATATTATTCATGATAAATGATGGTTACCATGGCAACCATAATTTTCATAATGATGATCTTGATCATATTGAGCATATTATTCATGATAAATGATGGTTTTTATGGCAACCATATTTTTCAATAGGATGATCTTGATCATATTTAGCATATTATTCATGATAAATGATGGTTGCCATGGCAACCATTATCATCATTTTGATAATAATGATCAAAATTAACCTATCAATCATAATAAATTATTGTTGCAATTTCAACCATGATGATCTTTATGATGATCTTGATCATATTTAGCATATTATTCATGATAAATGATGGTTACCATGGCAACCATAATTTTCATTATGATGATCTTGATCAATTTAGCATATTATTCATGATAAATGATGGCTACCATGACAACCATTATTTTCATTATGATGATCTTGGTCATATTTAGCATATTATTCATGACAAATGATGGTTGCGATGGCAAACATTAACATCATTTTGATGATAATGATCAAAATTAACATATCAACCATAATAAATTATGGTTGCATATTCAACCATGATGAACTTTATGATGATCTTGATCATATTTAGCATATTATTCATGATAAATGATGGTTGCCATGGCTACCATTATCATCATTTTGATAATAATGATCAAAATTAACATATCAATCATAATAAATTATGGTAGCAATTTCAACCATGATGATCTTTATGATGATCTTGATCATATTTAGCATATTATTCATGATAAATGATGGTTACCATGGCAACCATAATTTTCATTATGATGATCTTGATTAATTTAGCATATTATTCATGATAAATGATGGTTACCATGACAACCATAATTTTCATTATGATGATCTTGGTCATATTTAGCATATTATTCATGACAAATGATGGTTGCCATGGCAACCATTAACATCATTTTGATGATAATGATCAAAATTAACATATCAACCATAATAAATTATTGTTGCAATTTCAACGATGATGATCTTTATGATGATCTTGATCATATTTAACATATTATTCATGATAAATGATGGTTACCATGGCAACCATAATTTTCATTATGATGATCTTGATCATATTGAGCATATTATTTATGATAAATGATGGTTTTTATGGCAACCATAATTTTCAATAGGATGATCTTGATCATATTTAGCATATTATTCATGATAAATGATGGTTGCCATGGCAACCATTATCATCATTTTGATAATAATGATCAAAATTAACCTATCAATCATAATAAATTATTGTTGCAATTTCAACCATGATGATCTTTATGATGATCTTGATCATATTTAGCATATTATTCATGATAAATGATGGTTACCATGGCAACCATAATTTTCATTATGATGATCTTGATCAATTTAGCATATTATTCATGATAAATGATGGCTACCATGACAACCATTATTTCATTATGATGATCTTGGTCTATTTAGCATATTATTCATGACAAATGATGGTTGCCATGGCAAACTTAACATCATTTGATGATAATGATCAAAAACATATCAACCTAATAAATTATTGTTGCAATTTCAACCATGATGATCTTTATGATGATCTTGATCATATTTAGCATATTATTCATGATAAATGATGGTTACCATGGCAAACATAATTTTCATTATGATGATCTTGATCATAATGAGCATATTATTCATGATAAATGATGGTTACCATGGCAACCATAATTTTCAATAGGATGATCTTGATCATATTTAGCGTATTATTCATGATAAATGATGGTTGCAATGGCAACCATTATCATCATTTTGATAATAATGATCAAAATTAACATATCAATAATAATAAATTATGGTAGCAATTTCAACCATGATGATCTTTATGATGATCTTGATCATATTTAGCATATTATTCATGATAAATGATGGTTGCAATGGCAACCATTATCATCATTTTGATTATAATGATCAAAATTAACATATCAATCATAATAAATTATGGTAGCAATTTCAACCATGATGATCTTTGTGATGAATTTGATCATATTTAGCATATTATTCATGATAAATGATGGTTGCCATGGCAACCATTATCATCATTTTGATGATAATGTTCAAAATTAACATATCAACCATAATAAATTATTGTTGCAATTTCAACCATGATGATCTTTATGATGATCTTGATCTTATTAAGCATATTATTCATGATAAATGATGGTTACTATGGCAACCATAATTTTTATTATGATCATTTTGATCATATTTAGCTTATTATTCATGATAAATGATGGTTGCCATGGAAACCATTATCATCATTTTGATGATAATGATCAAAATTAACATATCAATCATAATAAATTATGGTTAAATATTCAACCATGATGAACTTTATGATGATCTTGATCATATTTAGCATATTATTCATGATAAATGATGGTTACCATTGAAACCATAATTTTCATTATGATAAAGTTGATCTTATTTAGCATATTATTCATGATAAATGATAGTTACCATGGCTACCATTATCATCATTTTGATAATAATGATCAAAATTAACATATCAATCATAATAAATTATGGTAGCAATTTCAACCATGATGATCTTTATGATGATCTTGATCATATTTAGCATATTATTCATGATAAATGATGGTTACCATGGCAACCATAATTTTCATTATGATGATCTTGATCAATTTAGCATATTATTCATGATAAATTATGGTTACAATGACAACCATAATTTTCATTATGATGATCTTGGTCATATTTAGCATATTATTCATGACAAATGATGGTTGCCATGGCAACCATTAACATCATTTTGATGATAATGATCAAAATTAACAGATCAACTATAATAAATTATTGTTGCAATTTCAAACATGATGATCTTTATGATGATCTTGATCATATTTAGCATATTATTCATGATAAATGATGGTTACCATGGCAACCATAATTTTCATTAATATGATCTTGATCATATTGAGCATATTATTCATGATAAATGATCGTTTATATGGCAACCATAATTTTCAATAGGATGATCTTGATCATATTTAGCATATTATTCATGATAAATGATGGTTGCCATGGCTACCATTATCATAATTTTGATGATAATGATCAAAATTAACATATCAACCATAATAAATTATTGTTGCAATTTCAACCATGATAATCTTTATGATGATCTTGATCATATTAGGCATATTATTCATGATAAATGATGGTTACCATGGCAACCATAATTTTTATTTTGATTATCTTGATCATATTTAGCATATTTTTCATGATAAATGATGGTTGCCATGGCAACTATTATAATCATTTTGATGATAATGATCAAAATTAACATTTCAATCATAATAAATTATGATTGCAATTTCAACCATGATGATCTTTATGATGATCTTGATAATATTAATCATATTATTCATGATAAATGATGGTTACCATACCAACCATAATTTTTATTATGATGATCTTGATCATATTCAGCATATTATTCATAATAAATTATGGTTACCATGGCAACCATAATTTTAAATATGATGATCTTGATGATATTTAGCATATTATTCAAGATAAATTATGGTTACCATGGCAACCATAATTTTCATTATGATGATCTTGATCATATTTGGCATATTATTCATGATAAATGATGGTTGCTATGGCAACCATTATCATCATTTTGATGATAATGATCAAAATTAACATATCAACCATACAATAATAAGTCATGGTTCCAATTTCAACCATGATGACCTTTATGATGATCTTGATCATATTGAGGATATTATTCATGATAAATGATGGTTGCCATGGAAACCATTATCATCATTTTGATGATAATTATCAAAATTAACCTATCAATCATAATAAATTATGGTTGCAATTTCAACCATGATGATCTTTATGATGATCATGATCATATTTAGAATATTATTCATGTTAAATGATGGTTGCCATGGCAACCATTATCATCATTTTGATAATAATGGTCAAAATTAACATATAAACCATAATAAATTATGATTGCAATTTCAACCATGATGATCTTTATGATGATCTTGATCATATTAAGCATATTATTCATGATAAATGATGGTTACCTTGGCAACCATAATTTTTATTATGATGATCTTGATCATATTTAGCATATTATTCATGATAAATGATGGTTGCTATGGCAACCATTATCATCATTTTGATAATAATGATCAAAATTAACATATCAATAATAATAAATTATGGTAACAATTTCAAGCATGATGATCTTTATGATGATCTTGATCCTATTTAACATATTATTCATGATAAATGATGGTTGCCGTGGGAACCATTATCATCATTTTGATAATAATGGTCAAAATTAACATATAAACCATAATAAATTATGATTGCAATTTCAACCATGATGATCTTTATGATGATCTTGATCATATTATGCATATTATTCATGATAAATGATGGTTACCTTGGCAACCATAATTTTTATTATGATGATCTTGATCATATTTAGCATATTATTCATAATAAATGATGGTTACCATGGCAACCATAATTTTTAATAGGATTATCTTGATCATATTTAGCATATTATTCATGATAAATGATGGTTGCCATGGCAACCATTATCATCATTTTGATAATAATGATCAAAATTAACATATCAATAATAATAAATTATGGTAGCAATTTCAACCATGATGATCTTTATGATGATCTTGATCATATTTAGCATATTATTCATGATAAATGATGGTTGCCATGGGAACCATTATCATCATTTTGATTATAATGATCAAAATTAACATATCAATCATAATAAATTATGGTAGCAATTTCAACCATGATGATCTTTATGATGAACTTGATTCTATTTAGCATATTATTCATGATAAATGATGGTTGCCATGGGAACCATTATCATCATTTTGATGATAATGATCAGAATTAACATATCAACCATAATAAATTATTGTTGCAATTTCAACCATGATGATCTTTATGATGATCTTGATCACTGCATGAAAAGCCGAGTATTTACAGGTGAATACGTGTGAATATGAGTTCGAATATGGTTAGTATTCACACGTATTCACACATATTCACTGTGAATATCCTCGGAATATTAGGGGTATTCCGACGTGAATACCTGTGAATAAAACACACCCCATATTCTCACCTAGAATATGTTCGAATATTGTGTGAATATTTTTTGAGGTAGGATATTCACACTTGGTCATATTATTATTAAAGTGCTGTTGAAAGAGTATAGAATAAGCGAGACATTATTCACTGTAAAAATTTGCCGCTAATTTTTCAATAGTGCCAAATATACATTTATAGCCTTGTTTTGATTCCGCAATTGACGATATAGATTACATTCTCCAGAATCGAGACTTTATTTAGTGTCTTTGATGGCCAATAAACTTATAAACACATGACCAGGACCTATATTTTCTGAATTGAACTCAATGGCAAATTTTGATCGGATTTTTCCTCCTTTGCAATGCATTGACCTTGCCATACATTGTTAATCCGCTCGAATTCCTTGTATTGAATGTATAAATTTCAACTCCTGTACGTTCCTATGTTATAAGATTAACATTCAAGTCCCATATGTGTATAAAAATACAGCATAAAGCCCAGTGTGAATTTTATGTGGCTTATCTCCCGTTGTTCTCTAAAGATAGCAATGTAATATGAACAGTTTTGCTTCAAAGGAAATTTCCTTATAGAAATTTCCTTACCGTCACTTTGGTGACATTTTTGGCGCTAGGAAATAGCGTCGCGAAAATGCTCATATAAATAATGAAATAAGTATTAAATACTGTAACTCACCTACAAACTTCAGTTGGAAATGTTAATGTTGTAACTATGTTCAGTTTGTTGCACAAAATAAGATGCAGACAGAAAGAAATATATCGGCGTACATATGTAGTGAACCTATACAGAGGTTCGCAACTATGGAATGATTTGTTCTGAATGTTTATACAACAGCCATGCCACAGGTCCGATTCCACCATTGACAACAGCTTTCGTCCATATCTTTGTCTATTAAAAGGTCCTGCCATCCTGGGATGCCACGAGCTCAATATGTGGTATCAAAATCAGACAGAACAAACACACAGACAGACAGAAGTGTGAGACCAACGCTTTTATGGTTGGCATCAGCACAACTTTTTTGTAATTTATTTATATAAAAATTACCTAATTAGGCAAATAGGAAAATTCATAAAATCGCTACCAAATAATTAATTACATGGAATGAATTATATGATTGATTTAGTTGAACAAATCATTTTCTTGTATCCTATTTAGTCTGCGTTGAATTTTGTCTTTATAAAAAACCTGGTTGACAATTAGTGCCTGAAATAAATCAGTCTGCCAAGTGTGGTCTGTGCAGATTAGGAGTATTGCCATTAATTGTTGCAAAGTGTATTAAAATGCATACATGTGTACTGTTGGTGCTACTATGAACACTAAACACTTACCACAGTGAAACTATGAACTGATATTGCAGAAAACACATGTTGATCATGTCTTCTAAAACAACACTGATACTATCAATAGAGAGTGAAATACTTAGAATGACTTGCCGAAAGAAATTAGTCTTGAGCCAAAGATAGAAAATCTTAATAGCTTAAAAATCCAAGCCCGACTGTGTTTCTTAGTTATATTACATGTATATTTAACAATGTTTCACCTAAACTTCTACTTTTTAGCTGATTACACTTTATCATTCTGTATACATATATGACACATATGGTACCTGCCCTAATTATGATAATAAAATTTTACATAAATATAATTACATACATATTCAATAATTCACTCTTTATTTTGTCTGACATACTCCAGGAGCAATGATGTTCCATATATACTACAGCTATAATTTAGGAAGTTAAGTGTTTACCACAGTGTAGCTATGAACTGATTGCCAAAAGACTGAAGTCTTAACAACCAGCTGCCCAAAGATTAAAAATCTTAACAGCTTAGAAGTCCAAGCCAGACTGTGTTTTTTAGGTAAATAAAAATAATTACGTATATATTCCAAAATTCACTCTTCATTTTGCTTGACATACTCCAAGAGCAATGATGTTTCATATACTACAACATTGCTATAATTTTGGAAGTTAAGTGTTTACCACAGTGTAGCTATGAACTGATTGCCAAAAGACAAAAGTCTTAACAACCAGCTGCTTAAAGATTAAAATCTTAACAGCTTAGAAGTCCAAGCCAGACTGTGTTTTTTAAGTAAATAATAATAATTACATATATTTAACAATTCACTCATCATTTTGCTTGACAGACTCCAGGAGCAATGATGTTTCATATATACTATAACAACATTGCTATAATTTAGGAAGTTAAGTGTTTACCACAGTGTAACTATGAACTGATTGCCAAAAGACTGAAGTCTTAACAACCCGCTGCCCAAGTACATAAAAATAATTACATATATATTCAACAATGCACTCTTTATTTCGCCTGACATACTCCAGGAGCAATGATGTTTCATATATACTACAACAGCATTGTTGTGATAATAATAAGTGTATACTACGGTGTATCAATCCCAACCAGCTGCCCAATAATTGAAAATCATAACAGCTTAGAAGTTAATGGCAGACTGTATGCAACCAATTTTTGATGACTTAGATAATTTGCAATTAATTACAGAAATAATAGATGTATAAATGTTGTAAAACATCACATGTACATGATCTGTTAAGAACTGTACAAAATCACAAATAATCATATCATGGCATATGTTATGCAAATTAATATGGCAACCTGAAGATCATGTTTGTTCATATTGATATTTTTGTTCATAGATAAGCTTGAAGGACAATAAATGCTTAAACATTCGCACAGACTGTCAACGCATAACCCAATAACTTTTTATCATATGCTTTATAAGGTAATTCGTGAAAGAAATGTAGAGAACTCACCACATGGTCATTAGGCCATAGGGTATAGTCTATAGCCTGGCTATTGCACTCAACTACACAATATTCAGTCACTCACCGAAGAGGTCCCTTTATACGTACAAACGGTATTTTCTTGTTGGGATCAAAATTTGGTCAGTAAAAAATGAATCCTTGTAATATGGTTAATATTCGTTATCACTTTAAACTGGTGAACAAGTAACATAATGTACCGTGTGCATCTCGCCATGCAAACTCATTTCTGTTTTGCGCATTTTCTTCGTGGGAATCCTAGCATACAAATACTCGCTGGCATGCTCTTTAACCGTGACCAGAGTATACAGACTTTACTAAGCCCTTTTCGTTCTTGATTCTCTTCTTGACTGACCCATATTTATTTGTCGCTGAAAAGCTTTCTTACAAGTACGAATGCGCGATCCTCAATCAATGTTTATTAACTTAAAAGCGCGCTTTTTGCGCCAAATTATTTATAAAATTCCACTTCTATTTTTCAGCATTCAAAATAAAGTTTAACAAATGTCAGCTGCAGAAATTATCTTGTGGAAACACGGATTAAGCAAGAAGTGAGATATTCCAAGTGTGAATATTGGTCGGAATACGCGCATATTCATAGCATATTCACACTTGGAATACTTAAGAATACGGTGCCCTACTCACACTAATATTCCACGTCGGAATACGCTTGCAATATGTGTTTTATTCCAACCAGTATTCACATGTGAATACCTTAGAATACGGCGTTTTTCATGCAGTGGATCTTATTAAGCATATTATTCATGATAAATGATGGTTACTATGGCAACCATAATTTTTATTATGATCATTTTGATCATATTTAGCTTATTATTCATGATAAATGATAGTTGCCATTAACATCATTTTGATGATAATGATCAAAATTAACATATCAACCATAATAAATTATTGTTGCAATTTCAACCATGATGATCTTTATGATGATCTTGATCATATTTAGCATATTATTCATGATAAATGATGGGTACCATGGCAACCATAATTTTCATCATGATGATCTTGATCAATTAGCATATTATTCATGATAAATGATGGTTACCATGACAACCATAATTTTCATTATGATGATCTTGGTCATATTTAGCATATTATTCATGACAAATGATGGTTGCCATGGCAACCATTAACATCATTTTGATGATAATGATCAAAATTAACATATCAACCATAATAAATTATTGTTGCAATTTCAACCATGATGATCTTTATGATGATCTTGATCATATTTAGCATATTATTCATGACAAAAGATGGTTACCATGGCAACCATAATTTTCATTATGATGATCTTGATCATATTTAGCATATTATTCATAATAAATGATGGTTGCCATGGAAACCATTATCATCATTTTGATGATAATGATCAAAATTAACATATCAATCATAATAAATTATTGTTACATGTTCAACCATGATGATCTTTATGATGATCTTGATCATATTTAGCACATTATTCATGATAAATGATGGTTACCATGGCAACCATAATTTTCATTATGATGATCTTGATCATATTGAGCATATTATTCAGGATAAATGATAGTTACCATGGCAACCAAAATTTTCAATAGGATGATCTTGATCATATTTAGCATATTATTCATGATAAATGATTGTTGCCATGGCAACCATTATCATCATTTTGATAATAATGATCAAAATTAACCTATCAATCATAATAAATTATTGTTGCAATTTCAACCATGATGATCTTTATGATGATCTTGATCATATTTAGCATATTATTCATGATAAATGATGGGTACCATGGCAACCATAATTTTCATTATGATGATCTTGATCAATTTAGCATATTATTCATGATAAATGATGGTTACCATGACAACCATAATTTTCTTTATGATGATCTTGGTCATATTTAGCATATTATTCATGACAAATGATAGTTGCCATGGCAACCATTAACATCATTTTGATGATAATGATCAAAATTAACATATCAACCATAATAAATTATTGTTGCAATTTCAACCATGATGATCTTTATGATGATCTTGAACATATTTAGCATATTATTCATGACAAAAGATGGTTACCATGGCAACCATAATTTTCATTATGATGATCTTGATCATATTTAGCATATTATTCATGATAAATGATGGTTGCCATGGAAACCATTATCATCATTTTGATGATAATGATCAAAATTAACATATCAATCATAATAAATTATTGTTACATGTTCAACTATGATGATCTTTATGATGATCTTGATCATATTTAGCATATTATTCATGATAAATGATGGTTACCATTGAAACCATAATTTTCATTATGATAAAGTTGATCTTATTTAGCATATTATTCATGATAAATGATGGTTGCCATGGCAAACATTATCATCATTTTGATAATAATGATCAAAATTAACATATCAATCATAGTAAATTATGGTAGCAATTTCAACCATGATGATCTTTATGATGATCTTGATCATATTTAGCATATTATTCATGATAAATGATGGTTACCATGGCAACCATAATTTTCATTATGATGATCTTGATCAATTTAGCATATTATTCATGATAAATGATGGTTACTATGACAACCATAATTTTCATTATGATGATCTTGGTCATATTTAGCATATTATTCATGACAAATGATGGTTGCCATGGCAACCATTAACATCATTTTGATGATAATGATCAAAATTAACATATCAACCATCAGAAATTATTGTTGCAATTTCAACCATGATGATCTTTATCATGATCTTGATCATATTTAGCATATTATTCATGATAAATGATGGTTACCATGGCAACAATAATTTTCAATAGGATGATCTTGATCATATTTAGGATATTATTCCCTATAAATCCCAGCTAGCACAATCACGTTGTACGAACGTTGTACGAACGTTCGCTGAACGTTGGGACAACGTTGGTTTTATAGGTTGTAGCAACGTTTTTTGTGAACTCGCAGGAACGTGGAGACAACGTCGGGATTAACGTTAGAACATGACGTTGGTTCAACGTTCCAGCAACGTTAACGTTCAGAAAAACGTTGTATGAACGTTAAGATAACGTGGTGTTATTAGTTGTGGGAACGTTATTTTGTGAACTCGCTGGAACGTGGTGACAACGTCGGAATTAAAGTTAGAACATAACGTTGGTTCAACGTTTCTGCAATGTTCGTTTAACGTCCAGAAAACCTCTGGAATTAACGTTGTAAGAATAATGTGACAAAACATTGTTACTGAAAGGCGTAAATAAACGAGTTTAAAACAAAGTGTTCGGTGTAATACCTGTATTTGGAAAATCGTTTGATTTACAACGATTACACTATCTTATTTACTTACAGCTGATTCAATTAACGTTGTCCTGCTATAACCATAAACGTTAGACCTTGAACGCTCAACCGATGATGGTTCTTTGCATATTTAGAATATTTATACTGCAATAATACCCCCGCAAGACATAGAGGACTCATGACAGATTTTTTAAAGCATACTTGCTGAAAGGCAATTTAATTATTTTGTGTTTAAGGTTAATAGGCGCGCTCAAAGTTTAACGTTTAAGGTTGTGAAAGGACAACCTTATTTGAATTAGCTGTATGGTATATATGGCGATATATGGTTGTGAAAGGACAACCTTATTTGAATTAGGTACAGTATATATGGCGATAGAAATATGAGAAATCAGAAAAGACAATGTCATCTCGCACGTGTTAAATCATTTCTAAGCTTGATTTGTCCCGTTCTTTCGATCCTGAAATACAAGAAAGAACATATAAGATATACATATACATTTCTCAAAGCTATATACATTTTTGACGTTACAGTATCTGCATGCCGGCAAATTGAGGTGCGGGAGTAAAACGTGCAGTAGAATTTGGGATGTAGTAGCCAAGTAGAAGATAGTTAGATAGTTGAAAGTGTTTGTCTTATTTTGTTACTAGAACATACGTACCATCTTTTTTAACAGCATCTCTCTTGATGACTTTAAATTATGTTAGCCTGTTCTCCTCTGACAAACCTATTTAAATGTTATACACATGAAACCCTTCTTATTTAAAAACTTCGACCTTCCTTAAATGTTCAAGGTACCGGTAGCTCTATCCTTATACTTCTGCTCTAGTCCAAATTACCCCCCCTGTAATGTAACTATGCTTGTCCTTTGTATTACCACATGCATGTGTAGTTCAATTTTTGCTGTCTATATACAGTATGTATCTAATTGTCCCATTGAGTCACTATAGACCGCAATGGGACTTACATAATAGGTTAACCAGACACATGGACAGATAAGCCGTATTTACATTATGAGCCAAGGCTAGGCCTAGATTTTTGTAATCAATCGCATTTTGATTTGACCTGGGGCAGAAAATGTGGACCACTTCTTCTTTTTGGGTCTAGATTTCATGGTCTAGACCTCGCCAAAATGTGTTTACTGTAGACTACAAAAATCTAGTCCAAAGTAGGCCTGGAATCATAGTATATAATCACGGCTATAGGTAAGTTAAACCCATTAACTGTCACCATTTTCCCTTAATTAACAAGTAAAATCATTTGGCATTAGCAGAGTAAAATACTAAAGTAGGGGCATCAGGGCACATCCCAATTCAGTGGGTTATGACTGGCCTATATGCAATCTCTGGCCTCTATTGATATTAACCTGAGGCTGCAAAATGTTAAGGTCTACTTACACAATACAATTAGATAATGATTCAAAAGAAGCAAATATGCAAATTGTTTTATATGTCAAAACGTTTGTAGAAGAAACTTCAAATGATCTAGACAAATTTCAAATATAAAAGAGCTTTGTCTTTGAATTTAATTAACTTTAAGCCAGCAATTAACAGGCTTTTAAACATGCAGACCCAGACCTAGCTTGGCTTGAGTTATAGTGTATTCATTATTAAACCATTACAGATTATAAAGCGCATCGTTTCGTGATATTTACATTTTTCGAATTACATACATTGGGAATACACAAAACCATGCGTTGCTGAAGTTATTCGTGGTTGAAAGACTGATGAATGATAAAGATATTTTCAGAATACAAGTATAAAGTCTTTCCCCAAAAGGACTAATCCTCAACCTTTGACCCCAATAGCAAAGAATGGTTCAAATTGACGAATGAAAACATTTCTATTATAACAAATATAAGACTTGTTTACCTTTACATAAGACTTGAATTGTTACTTTATCAAACAATCCAACACACGAGAGATCTCAGAAGACAGAATTTCCAATAATGCTGCTAATACAGACGCAGTCGCTACAAAATGCAAATTAAAATGGCATCACACACACAATTACAAACACAAATTTTATCAAGACCAATGGCGTATAAGAGGGACATATCAACTATATGTAACAGATAAAATATACTTACGTTGTAGACATCGAGAAAGTTGCCAAACAAACAAACGAGTACTCAAATTGAAAAATATACCTCTTGAAAAAGCTAGTCTACACACAATACGTTTTGTTCGCTTCGACGCAAGCACAATGACATTTGGCGCCAGCAACCGAATCAGTTATTTCAGTAACCGTGTATAGCATTAATGACCATATTTGGACTAATTGCTTTCCATCCACCTTTCCGACGGTCAATGCACGTGTATCAAATAACAGGAATTTGGACAAACAAACACAAAGTCGACACACGACACACTATATATTTTAAATAGAGCCGGGGCAAAACATTTCATTTTAAAACTCATTTTATGTCTCAAAATTTAAATTAAAAAACCGTATAAAATCATATTTACCGTCGTTGCCATTTCGGCCTTGCTCTTTAGACGATATCGGCGTATGATTTCATTATGAAAACGGCGCAAATTGAAACAATCTTAGCCTTACTTAGGCCTACATATGATACACACGAGGTCGCTGAAATTAAACTTTACTCAAGGCAACCGTCAAGTTCAAATATATTTATCATTATATATCCGCACGAGAAATTATATCAACTCTCTTACTTTCAGATCGAGCCATCATCCGGGAGCATGATATATACAAACTGATGCGATCTTTGCTAAATTAATAATTTCTTTATCATTTCATTTATATATGCTACTTGCGAAAGTTGAGTTTCAACGTTGCAGCGACGTTCATAAGCAATGTTTTTGTAACGTTTAATCACTTATAGCCGAACGTCGTAAGACAACGTTACTGCGACGTTAAAATATAACATTGCCTCAACGAAAAATTATTTTTTATCGAACGTTGCGGCAATGTCAGCATAAAACGTTCCTACAACGTGGATAAGAAACGTTAATCAGCAACATTTAACCAACGTTGCGACAATGTCAGCATAAAACGTTCCCACAACGTGGAGAAGAAACGTTAAACGGCAACGTTTAACCAACGTGGCGGCAATGTCAGCATATAACGTTCCTACAACGTGGATAAGGAATGTTGATTGGAAACCATCATTTATCATGAATAATATTCTAAATATGATCAAGATCATCATAAAGATCATCATAGTTGAAATTGCTACCAAAATTTATTATGATTGATATGTTAATTTTGATCATTATCATCAAAATGATGATAATGGTTGCCATAGCAACCATCATTTATAATGAAAAATATGCTAAATATGATCAAGATCATCCTAATGAAAATTATGGCTGCCATGGTAACCATCATTTATCCTGACTAATATGCTAAATATGATCAAGATCATCATAAAGATCATCAAAGTTGAAATTGTTACCATAATTTATTATGATTGATCTGTTAATTTTGATCATTATCATCAAAATGATGATAATGGTTGCCATGGAAACCATCATTTATCATGAAAAATATGCTAAATATGTTCAAGATCATCCTAATGAAAATTATGGTTGCCATGGTAACCATCATTTATCATGAATAATATGCTAAATGTGATCAAGATCATCATAAGGATCATCATGGTTGAAATTGAAAACATTTTTTATTATGATTGATAGGTTAATTTTGATCATTATCATCAAAATGATGATAATGGTTGCCATGGCAACCATCATTCATCATGAATAATATGCTAAATATGATCCAGATCATCATAAAGATCATCATGGTTGAAATTGCTACCATAATTTTTTATGATTGATATGTTAATTTTGATCATTATCATCAAAATGATGATAATGGTTGCCATGGCAACCATCATTTATCATGAATAATATGCTAAATATGATCAAGATCATCATATTAAAAATTATGGTTGCCATGGTAACCATCATTTATCATGAATAATATGCTCAATATGATCTAGATCATCATAAAGATCATCATGGTTGACATGGTAACCATCATTTATCATGAATAATATGCTAAATATGATCAAGATCATCATAATGAAAATTAAGCTTGCCATGGTAACCATCATTTATCATGAATAGTATGCTAAATATGATCAAGATCATCATAAAGATCATCATGGTTGAAATTGCAACCATAATTTATTATGATTGATATGTTAATTTTGATCATTATCATCAAAATGATGATAATGGTTGCCAAGGCAACCATCATTTATCATGAATAATATGCTAAATATGATCAAGATCATCATAATGAAAATTATGGTTGCCATGGTAACCATCATTTATCATAAATAATATGCTAAATATGATCTAGATCATCATAAAGATCATCATGGTTGAAATTGCAACCATAATTTATAATGATTGATATGTTAATTTTGAACATTATCATCAAAATGATTATAATGGTTGCCAAGGCAACCATCACTTATGATGAATAATATGCTAAATATGATCAAGATCATCATATTAAAAATTATGGTTGCCATGGTAACCATCATTTATCATGAATAATATGCTAAATATGATCTAGATCATCATAAAGATCATCATGGTTGAAATAGCAACCATAATTTATAATGATTGATATGTTAATTTTGATCATTATCATCAAAATGATTATAATGGTTGCCAAGGCAACCATCACTTATCATGAATAATATGCTAAATATGATCAAGATCATCATATTAAAAATTATGGTTGCAATGGTAACCATCATTTATCATGAATAATATGCTAAATATGATCAAGATCATCATAAAGATCATCATGGTTGAAATTGCAACCATAATTTATGATGGTTGATATGTTAATTTTGATCATTATCATCAAAATGATGATAATGTTGCCATGGCAACCATCATTTGTCCTGAATAATATGCTCAATATGATCTAGATCATCATAAAGATCATTATGGATGCCATGGTAACCATCATTTATCATGTATGATATGCTAAACATGATCAAGATCATCATAAAGATCATCATAGTTGAAATTGCAACCATAATTTATTATGGTTGATATGTTAATTTTGATCATTATCATCAAAATGATTATAATGGTGCCATGGCAACCATCATTTATCATGAATAATATGCCAAATACGATCAAGATCATCATAATGAAAATTATGGTTACCATGGTAACCATCATTTATCATGAATAATATGCTAAATATGTTCAAGATCATCATAATGAAAATTATGATTGCTATGGTAACCATCATTTATCATGAATAATATGCTCAATATGATCAAAATCATCAAAATGAAAATTATAGTTGCCATGGTAACCATCATTTATCATGAATAATATGCAAAATATAATCAAGTTCATCATAAAGATCATCATGGTTGAAATCGCAACCATAATTTATTATGATTGATATGTTAATTTTGATCATTATCATCAAAATGATTATAATGGTTGCCATTGCAACCATAATTTATCATGAATAATATGCTAAATATGATTAAGATCATCATATTAAAAATTATGGTTGCCATGGTAATTATCATTTATCATGAATAATATGCTAAATATGATCAAGGTCATCATAAAGATCATCATGTTTGAAATTCTACCATAATTTATTATGATTGATATGTTAATTTTGATCATTATCATCAAAATGATGATAATGATTTCCATGGCAACTATCATTTATCACGAAAAATATGCTAAATATGATCAAGATCATCAAAATGAAAATTATGGTTGCCATGGTAACCATCATTTATCATGAATAATATGCAAAATATGATCAAGATCATCATAAAGATCATCATGGTTGAAATTGCAACCATAATTTATCATGGTTGATATGTTAATTTTGATCATTATCATCAAAATGATTATAATGGTGCCATGGCAACCATCATTTATCATGAATAATATGCTAAATACGATCAAGATCATCATAATGAAAATTATGGTTGATATGGTAACCATCATTTATCATGAATAATATGCTCAATATGATCAAGATCATCATAATGAAAATTATGGTTGCCATGGTAACCATCATTTATCATGAATAATATGCTAAATATGATCAAGATCATCATAAAAATCATCATGGTTGAAATCGCAACCATAATTTATTGTGGTTGATATGTTAATTTTGAACATTATCTTCAAAATGATGATAATGATTTCCATGGCAACTATCATTTATCACGAAAAATATGCTAAATATGATCAAGATCATAAAAAAGGAAATTATGGTTGCCATGGTAACCATCATTTATCATGAATAATATGCAAAATATGATCAAGATCATCATAAAGATCATCATGGTTGAAATTGCAACCATAATTTATCATGGTTGATATGTTAATTTTGATCATTATCATCAAAATGATTATAATGGTGCCATGGCAACCATCATTTATCATGAATAATATGCTAAATATGATCAAGATCATCATAATGAAAATTATGGTTGACATGGCAACCATCATTTATCATAAATAATATGCCAAATATGATTAAGATCATCATAAAGATCATCATGGTTGAAATTGCTACCATAATTTATTATGATTGATAGGTTAATTTTGATAATTATCATCAAAATGATGATAATGGTTGCCACGGAACCATCTTTATCATGAATAATATGCTAAATATGATCAAGATCATCATAATGAAAATTATGATTGACATGGCAACCATCATTTATCATGAATAATATGCTAAATATGATTAAGATCATCATAAAGATCATCATGGTTGAAATTGCTACCATAATTTATTATGATTGATATGTTAATTTTGATAATTATCATCAAAATGATGATAATGGTTGCCATGGCAACCAACATTTATCATGAAAAATATGCTAAATAAGATCAAGATCATCCTAATGAAAATTATGGTTGCAATAGTAACCATCATTTATCATGAATAATATGCTAAATATGATCAAGATCATCATAAAGATCATCATGGTTGAAATTGCAACCATAATTTATTGTGGTTGATATGTAAATTTTGATCATTATCATCAAAATGATGATAATGGTTGCCATTGCAAACATCATTTATCATGAATGATATGCTAAATATAATCAAGACCATCCTAATGAAAATTATGGTTGCCATGGTAACCATCATTTATGATAAATAATATGCTAAATATGATCAAGATCATCATAAAGATCATCATGGTTGAAATTGCAACCATAATTTATCATGGTTGATATGTTAATTTTGATCATTATCATCAAAATGATTATAATGGTGCCATGGCAACCATCATTTATCATGAATAATATGCTAAATACGATCAAGATCATCATAATGAAAATTATGGTTGATATGGTAACCATCATTTATCATGAATAATATGCTCAATATGATCAAGATCATCATAATGAAAATTATGGTTGCCATGGTAACCATCATTTATCATGAATAATATGCTAAATATGATCAAGATCATCATAAAAATCATCATGGTTGTAATCGCAACCATAATTTATTGTGGTTGATATGTTAATTTTGAACATTATCTTCAAAATGATGATAATGATTTCAATGGCAACTATCATTTATCACGAAAAATATGCTAAATATGATCAAGATCATAAAAAAGGAAATTATGGTTGCCATGGTAACCATCATTTATCATGAATAATGCAAAATATGATCAAGATCATCATAAAGATCATCATGGTTGAAATTGCAACCATAATTTATCATGGTTGATATGTTAATTTTGATCATTATCATCAAAATGATTATAATGGTGCCATGGCAACCATCATTTATCATGAATAATATGCTAAATATGATCAAGATCATCATAATGAAAATTATGGTTGACATGGCAACCATCATTTATCATAAATAATATGCCAAATATGATTAAGATCATCATAAAGATCATCATGGTTGAAATTGCTACCATAATTTATTATGATTGATAGGTTAATTTTGATAATTATCATCAAAATGATGATAATGGTTGCCACGGAACCATCTTTATCATGAATAATATGCTAAATATGATCAAGATCATCATAATGAAAATTATGATTGACATGGCAACCATCATTTATCATGAATAATATGCTAAATATGATTAAGATCATCATAAAGATCATCATGGTTGAAATTGCTACCATAATTTATTATGATTGATATGTTAATTTTGATAATTATCATCAAAATGATGATAATGGTTGCCATGGCAACCATCATTTATCATGAAAAATATGCTAAATAAGATCAAGATCATCATAATGAAAATTATGGTTGCAATAGTAACTATCATTTATCATGAATAATATGCTAAATATGATCAATATCATCATAAAGATCATCATGGTTGAAATTGCAACCATAATTTATTGTGGTTGATATGTAAATTTTGATCATTATCATCAAAATTATGATAATGGTTGCCATTGCAACCATCATTTATCATGAATGATATGCTAAATATAATCAAGATCATCCTAATGAAAATTATGGTTGCCATGGTAACCATCATTTATGATAAATAATATGCTAAATATGATCAAGATCATCATAAAGATCATCATAGTTGAAATTGCAACCATAATTTATTATAGTTGATATGTTAATTTTGATCATTATCATCAAAATGATGATAATGGTTGCCATGGCAAATATCATTTATCACAAATAATATCCTATATATGATCAAGATCATCATAATGAAAATTATTGTTGCCATGGTAACCATCATTTATCATGAATAATATGCTGAATATGATGAAGATCATCATAATGAAAATTATGGTTGTCATGGTAACCATCATTTATCATGAATAATATACTAAATATGATCAAGATCATCATAAAGAACATCATGGTTGAAATTGCAACCATAATTTATTATGGTTGATATGTTAATTTTGATCATTATCATCAAAATGATTATAATGGTTGCCATGGCAACCATCATTTATCATGAATAATATGCCAAATACGATCAAGATCATCATAATGAAAATTATGGTTACCATGGTAACCATCATTTATCATGAATAATATGCTAAATATGTTCAAGATCATCATAATGAAAATTATGATTGCTATGGTAACCATCATTTATCATGAATAATATGCTCAATATGATCAAAATCATCAAAATGAAAATTATAGTTGCCATGGTAACCATCATTTATCATGAATAATATGCAAAATATAATCAAGTTCATCATAAAGATCATCATGGTTGAAATCGCAACTATAATTTATTATGATTGATATGTTAATTTTGATCATTATCATCAAAATGATTATAATGGTTGCCATTGCAACCATAATTTATCATGAATAATATGCTAAATATGATTAAGATCATCATATTAAAAATTATGGTTGCCATGGTAATTATTATTTATCATGAATAATATGCTAAATATGATCAAGGTCATCATAAAGATCATCATGTTTGAAATTCTACCATAATTTATTATGATTGATATGTTAATTTTGATCATTATCATCAAAATGATGATAATGATTTCCATGGCAACTATCATTTATCACGAAAAATATGCTAAATATGTTCATGATCATCAAAATGAAAATTATGGTTGCCATGGTAACCATCATTTATCATGAATAATATGCAAAATATGATCAAGATCATCATAAAGATCATCATGGTTGAAATTGCAACCATAATTTATCATGGTTGATATGTTAATTTTGATCATTATCATCAAAATGATTATAATGGTTGCCATGGCCACCATCATTTATCATGAATAATATGCTAAATACGATCAAGATCATCATAATGAAAATTATGGTTGCCATGGTACCCATCATTTATCATGAATAATATGCTCAATATGATCAAGATCATCCTAATAAAAATTATGGTTGCCATGGTAACCATCATTATCATCAAAATGATGATAAAT
>NW_021163518.1:0-43889 GCF_004324835.1 Dendronephthya gigantea
ATAGATGTTGCGCTGAACGGGCACTACGCGCCATAGCACTATACTCGCTTATCAAATTGGTAGCCAGACAGCATAGGAACGGTGACCGCAAGGATAGTATTGCAGCGGTAGTCTAGTGGTCACGAAGTATGCTTAACCATATAACGTTATGCGGGCCCCACCGCTACAACAACGTTTGCTATTTTTTTTCTATTCCGATTTTTAGTTTGTTTTTTTTCTTTAGGGCTAGGGTTAGGGACAGGACATTTGAATGGCTTATTATAAAAGTTCTTGAGTTTGTTATACCCGAGTTTATATACCTTGATTAAATTAACTTGAGTCTCAAATAAAGCCTCAACAACACAATTGAAAATATTTTAAAAATCTCGTTTTATCGAGATTTTGAAAGAGTCCGGAAAAAATTCCAAAGAGTCCGGAAAAATTCCAAAAAAGTACGAAAGTCCGACCAAAAACTCGCCGGAATTTTGAAAGTCCAAAAATTCCGTACACTTTTTTTGGAGTGATTTGCCCCTCGGATTTTGGTTTGAGTCTTTGAGATATATTTTTTTAACAAAAATTATGTCGCCTGCATAGGCACTTTAAAAGATGAGATCTATATGTAAATCATCTGTGTCTCTACAGGTTAAAATAGATCATTTATTGCATAAATCCCATTAAAATATGAACCATTGAATAAATCTAAATATGTTAATATTGATTATCTAAATACGTTTTTACAATTATCACCAATTCACCCATCAAATTATTTCATAATGACCCAATCATTTCACAATCAATTCAGCAACGCCAGAAGATTTAATTAAATTATGCTGGAGAACATAATTTAATTTCATGTTCTGTTAACAATGTTTTAGCATCCCCAATGTAGAATTTCCCATTCTTAAATTCATTTGATAGAGTTCCATTCGAGGTGAGTAGGCTTCGCATAGTATCTTCTACATCAAACACCGTAATGAGTACAGGTGTCCACTCGCTCGGACAAGTTTGCCAAAACGACGCTTTTGCAGTCATGAAGGCTTTATTGACTGTACATTGGATAAATAAACCTCCCTTTCAAGCGACAGAATAAAGTCAACACCCTTCATATTTGGAGTGGCATAACATATATTCTTTTCTGGTTCAAACGTAGACGTAAACTGTTTTTGATTGAGAACCACTCCTGCTTGGGATAACGTGGTTAAGTTTACTTCTTTCCTGTCCTTCGTCATGCCCAATAACGTCAAACGCGCCGATGCTATATTTTGACAAATAGAGGACAAGTGTGCTCCATTAATGGACAATTATTTTCATTGAGAAAAGTAGTGCGAGGTATCTGCTAGTATTTAAGGGCTGAAACTACTGTCGTCAAATAAAGTTTACCTACCACTAGTAAAGTTCGAAAATATGAGTGTTTCAAAAATGTATCCGCGAACATTGCTTTCACCTTTGAGGTTGACTTGCTTGAGTAGTTCAACCTAAAAACAAAAACATTTTGACCGGTGAACGAAGAGTGCCTCCACTCTCGGAAAACCGCCAGCTGGGTTCTTTTCCCAACAATTTACTTGGTGGCTTCAATAGCTAGACGCTTTTTTCATTGCAATAGATACACGCCATTACTATAATTCACGGCACTTACCGTTTCGTCCCGAAGGGAAACATCAGTGGAAAGATGCTGGTTGACAACATGCGTTGCAAGAGGAGACACTGATGTTAACACTTCATCCGAAGTTTCCTTCAGACAGGTCCAAGACACATTCATTTTGTCCACGAGGGTGGGCAATTCTGCGGGATGAAGCCCTCTCGAAACACATAACGCTAGTGCACAGATATGAGCATATCGTGATCCGGGACTAAGAGATTGAACATCTTCGTTAAGAACATAATGTAAATTTTTGATTGTGCTGCGTGTGACTCTTGCAATAATAGCTTCTATATCTTCTCCTTTTCTTTTTTGTACTCTACATTCTTGTATTAATGACTCAACCAAACGGGGAACAAACCCAACGTACTCCAAAAACTCTCTTATCTTAGGCTGTAAAAGATAAATACAACAGATAAGGGCGAAAGATTCCGGATTCGTCACGAAACCGAAACGTTTTAGTACCGGATTCATGTTGCCGTTCACACACGCAGCGATGAATCCGATAAAAAATCATCTCGGTTTTGTGCCGTATCCGGAAACTTGGTGAAGTCTGTTTATTGGCCCGAATTAAGCTATAGCAATGAGTTAATTCATGCGAACGTATGCAAATTTCAGCAGTTTTATTAATTCTCGCACGACAGTTTAAACGTTTTTTATCCCCCAGGGAATTGGGTAGAGCTTCAATGTGTAAGTAATCTCATCATAGCGAACCGCTTGAAGAAAACAAAACCAGAGGGGAAACAGTTCCGTAACTTCGGCCTGATCGCGGTTGTACAGCGGTAGCGACATGAGAGTTGGGGACCAAATGACGTCAAAATGACGCAAAAGACGCCATCTTTTTGACTACACAGTGCCTAAGACTGCTCTCCAGTTAATTATGTACAGCTCAAACCCTTTGAAATTGAACCAGGGCAAAGACAAAAGGCCTGGCACGAGTAATAAACAGATCTCGAGACGGAATTATTGGACGTACCTCGTTTGCGGGGTCGGAGATCATTTCGTTGTAGGACTAAAAGAGTTCAAACGGAATATTAGTTAAAAGCAGCATTGCTGATACACCTAGAATCAACTGCATCAGCAATCAAGCATCACTGACATTTGTTCCACAACATACCCGTCTCAGTAACGACCATGCAACCTCCTCAGTCGGATTCACCACTTGTGTATTGAGGTCAGAGTAGTTTATACGGAACTTTTTCAGCAAACCCACAAGTCCATATCTGGACACTGCACAGACAAGACGCCCCCGATTACGGTACTGTTGAGAAAAAAATTAAAAATACACAAAAAATTTTCTAACACAAAGGTTTTCACGTTTTCATCACCGAAACATGATTTGGTTAATTGTTAGGGTTGCTCATATAGGTCCGGAATTATGTGAACAGTACAATCTTGGTATAGCGTGTTACTCAAATATATTTAGGAAACGAACATACAACTGATTCTTAAAGGGAACAACATTTAGCAGCTGCATGTATAAAATATGTATCGTTAAACTCAATGATTTACAAGTATTTAAGAAACGATGATGCCTGAGCTGGATTGATGTTACAATTATCAACATTCACTGATCTTACTTATGGGGGAGCGATTATAAGGTTGCAATGAGCTGACGGCATTTCCGGACTCAAGTTGCTGTTGATGTTGGATAGGCTTACATTTCTGCAAGTCAAAGGAGGAGAGCTTGAAACTAATTTTTGCTTAATTTTTGGCTTTTTTTCAAACAGTTCAAGAAAGAGCGCAAAAATGGGCAAGAAACAGCGAATTTTGACTATAGATGTTGCGCTGAACGGGCACTACACGCCATAGCACTATACTCGCTTATCAAATTGGTAGCCAGACAGCATAGGAACGGTGACCGCAAGGATAGGAACAGTGTTAGACAACACGAGACGTTTTATGTCACGTGTGTCTAAGTTCGGGTCGTAAATACGAATTTTAGCCAATCAGAATACACAAAATATTTCCGGCCGCACCGCCCCTTTTGGAGACTGGGGCGACGTTTAGCGGCGTGAATGTTAGGGCTAAAACTTGGAATAATTTGCCAAATGAGCTAAAAGATCTCACGTTCACTGATAAAGAGTTTAGAAACAAATTGCAAGACTTTATAAATGAAAATAATTCATTTCTTAATAATTTTTCAAGTTGCCAGTAATGGTCCAAATTTATTACCATATTAAGCCAAATTTATTTGGGAATTTTATATGCATGGACATACAGGAAATTCTTGAAAAGCAGCAAACAAATGTTTAAAATTCTCCAGAATTACCTGTGTCCAGCCCTTGACGTACATACGGATCAGGTCGTTTAAGCATGTGTAGTTCACCATTTCGTGTATGTTGTCAACAAACAACCAAACTGGATATTCTTTCTCTTCATTACCCGATAATGGCGATATAGTCTTATATTAACAGAAAGAAAACAAACGTTAATAATGGGTAGATGGTAGAATTTCCATATCATTGGGTAATCAACAAATAACAATTTTCTATCAGTTTCAGGACGAACCTTCAATTTTTCAGACAAGCGCACCACATCGTGATCACTTGAAAGGTCCTAAACAGAAAGGAAACGGTTTACGCATAAATTTTATTCGCTGGATAAATTGCGTTGTACGAAGCATGAATAGCTCTATCCAACGGATAAAAAAGCACTATCCATTGGATAAATTAATACGTTGGTCGCTATCCAATTGATAAAATTTAGGTTTAGGTCGCTTGTACCCTTTAAAAATGTTGCTTCTGCTGCTTTTCTTGAACAAAACAAAAGAGTCTGGCGGGGAATCAACAAGAGCTTGTTCGAAAAAGCACGGGAAAAGATTTTTGTCGGGATAACGTGAAGACAACACAGATGGTCAATCCTCTGATTCTGAATATTACTTACAAAATAATGTTTCGGTCTTTTGCATGATTCATGTAACATGATTAGCGTGGTTGTCTTTCCCACTCCTTTGGCTCCTTCAAAAAAGTTACAAACACATTAGATCACTCAGTCACTAATGAGCGTGCAATCCACTAGAGAGTCTGCAGTCGGATAGGATTGCAAAATTGCCACTTACCCAACAAACAATCGGTAGAGAGGCCGTTTCTATCCAGGAAGCTATTGCTTCATATACGAGTGTTTATAAACTGAAAAAGATAAAATGCAGCCATTAATCTGCTTGCCGTCTGTGATCAGTAGCCAACGGAGCCAGCATATTTTAATTTGTCGATCACATCGTGAAATAACGGCCGGCGACCGGCGGTTCCCTAGCCAAAACGCGCAAACTTCTAGCGCAAACTTTTACCCGACGTCCTAAAAAATCTCAATGAATCGGGTAAAGTTTTATGCGATGAGCAGATGAGCACATGTGCATAACTGCGATGAGCAGATGAGCACATGCTCATAACTGCTCATGAGCACATGCTCATTTGCTCATAAAACTGCATCACTGTTCGATAACAAGCCATTCCCACACCTCCAGTGGTAAGGGAATGAGCTGTCAATTTTGCGGAAGATACTTTAGCCGCGGTTACAATCAGCGCAGACACGAACAGGAACACTGTCCACTACGAGAACAAGAAAGAAACATGTCTGAAACAGACTCGGACAGTCAAGAAAGAGATTTCCAAGATCAAGTCTCGACCACTTCCACTCAGCAGTCTGGAAGTTCGACGGTGTCTGACTCAGAATCCGAAGAAGAAATGGATCCCTGGATACCGTTAATAGAAGAAGCAAAACAAAGAAGCAACACAGCTTTTGAGGAAATGGAAGAAAGTTTTATAAGCAGTGGTTTCGATGAGCATACCGCTAAAGAGAAAGCTTACTTGAATGCTATGCGTAAACTCCAGAAAGAATTAGAAAATACATAGAGCGCCTTTTGTGGATGAGACAAATAAAGAAAGATCCCGTACATAAGAAAATAATGCACACAAAAGATGCGTTTATTCAAAATGATGATTTTGACCCAGAAGAAGCAATAGAAGCTGCAGTTGATAAGAGAAAGTTCCTCATTAAAAGGCTTTTAAACGACCACGAGTGAAGATGTGAAAGAAAATAAGGGCAGTGATGATGATGACGATGATGATGATGAAGATTAGAATTTAAACTTAGCCAAATTGTTTACTAAACCTTCCTTAAGGAAACCATGGCAAACGAGCAAAAAGCGATAACGATTTAGAAGCAATTATTTTTTATTGCTGCATGTAACTAATTGCCAGACAATTGCAAGACAAATAAATGTTAAAATCATCTTGCATGTCTGAAATTTCCTTACTCCCCATGCTACGACTAACACATTACCTACAGACGTGGATTTGTTAGCAAAACTCATTTTTTTCGTAATCAAACAATAGGTTAAACTGTTTAATTTATAGTCTATCCATCACGTGGTATGGTAATTCTCCATATTCTGCACACAATGTTCACGTGAAATGTTAACGCGTACATCAGATCAGCGTCGTATACATATACATTGTCTATTTATCTGTATACGCATACAACGCGCATACCGTATACAATGTTCACGTGAAATGTTAACGCATACATTGTTTAATTATTCAAATCCTGTATATAATGCTCACATGATATGTTAATGTATTCCTTATGCATGTGATGTTGTACAATATCAACAGCCAGTTAATAAAATGTTCAGTTGTACATAACCCTTGGCGATGGATCTCGTCGTTAAAACTGTACTCCTAACGTTATCGAAGACTCAGAATAACTTTGAAATGGATCTAAAGATACTGTTGACAAAATGTTTCCCATCTCAAAGTTGGATTCTGTACAAAACGTGAATATAATTTTGGTAGGAAGGGTAAAGTGTTCCATGTGAACGTCAAAGAACCAATCGGGTACAACGTGTACATTGGCGAAACGTCATGGCCGATGAGTTATGATAATAATTGGTGGATAAAAGTCACCGACGGCATGCTGAGACGTGATCAGATGTTTCTACTAAACTCGTTCTTATTTCCCTCAAACATTAATTTTTACTTATTGATTATTGCACATCTCATCAAAATACAACGAACCGTAAGCTTAAGTGACTTTAGAGCAATAGTTAATCGTATCCTAAATCACTATCTACTAGCGGAGTAAACAAATTAAAAAAGGACTATAATGAGTTATTTGCTATTTTTACAGCCTACGCAGCACTAAAACTTTTTTCAAATATAGTATGTCGTGTATACATGGAGTCAAATCTACAGGAACATCGTGTTTGAACCTACTTTTTGTCCATGATTGTAGTCTTTTTTCTGAATTTTGTCCTACTACAAATTTTGTTTACCGTTTTTCTTAGTCGGATTATAACATACAAGTCACACACTAATTAAAGGGTATTGGCAACATATTTTTTCTTGCCGTATATTGATGGAGGCAAGAGATATGTCACAGTACCGCCTGGAATCATTAGTGCATCCGGCCTCGCAAAAACCTAGATTTTATCATGATAAGGGCATGAGGTAATACTTCGACATTATCTCAGTTTTACCGTTGACCACGCTCAAAGAGAGCGGCGGGATACAGTGATGGGAAAGCAAACGACCGCCATGATGCAGTTGATAATCAAGTCAATCTGAAAAAAAAAACCTAAAAATAAATTAAATGGAAAATACATTGTGGCAATGGCATGTAAAACTTTTCTTTTGCTCGACTTTCGAAAAGCTAAAAAACACTCGCTTACGGCTCGTGTTTTTATTACGCTTTTCGAAAGTCTCGCAACATCCCGCGTGTTTCACTACGGACTGGAGTATGTTTCTTTTTATACAATATATGGCGTCTGTTGAGCAGCAAATATTTTGATTTTGAATATTAACAAAATCAAAATCGGAGCACATGAAATTCAATATGGCCGAGATCGGGAGTTGGCATCATTTCATAAATTTACATAGTAAGCTTAATTGCTGCCGCAGCGAGCGAGCCTGGAGCGAGCGAGCAAGGCAGCAGACCTAATTGATGTAAGTTGGGAATTTTTTAAATTTTGCTTTAGCGCATTGCATTGTGGTCGATTATTAGATAGACCCACAATGCTATGCGTGAATCAACTTTATTGCTGCGGAGCGAGCGAGCCTAAAGCGAGCGAGGGTTCTGAACTAAATTTTATTTAGCGCAAGGAATTGTGGTTGTGCGCGTTTTTTATGCGCAGAACACAAACTCGCTCATATCCATGTACTTTTTGATTTCGACGGACAGGATCTTCAAATTTTTGTCAAATTTTAAAGCTTCTGATCTATTTTAACTATTCAAGGTAAGATATTTTGTCTTTCGTTCATATGTTACGTTTACAGTTGATTACAAATTTAACTTCTATATATTTATGAAACGCTAAAAGCATATACAATCGATTGCAGCTAAATTCATACTGTTTATATACGATACACTATATACAATATATACTATCCAATGTGCTAACGGCTAATTCGCTTTGCTTGAGCAGTTGAGCCGTCAGTGCTCTGAAGCAAATCAAGTCTTACATACAGAAGTCTTTTTATCCATTGGCATTTGTATTCTTTTGCTTATTTCCATATTTTGCATCAAATTGATCGTCTAAATTGCCTGACTGAATTATTCAGATTCGTGCAATGTTTGACCTATTTTATTTTAAAGCATAGGTATATGTTTTTATTCCTATTTTACAATGAGCTAAATGCCTAAATATTTTTGTTATTTAGTGCTTTTACCGGATCTTCACGTGGTTTCTGATTACACGTCTTCTCGAGCGCGTTCAAAGTTCAAAGTATCAAATGATGTTTTGTCACTCTTCACATGAAGCCAAACATTTACGTGGACTCATACAACAAGACAAATAACATATTTCAAAAATAAATATCCATCTTACCAAAAAATGTTCTATTTTGTTAAACATGCGCTACTGCTTAGGGCCTGTATTTCCGCTAGGCGGAATTTTGCCCGAACAATATTTTCCGCGCGGAAACTGGAAAGTACAATGCTGTCAACTTTGTTGCAGTGGAAAATGTAGCTACGCGCGCAAAATTCTGCGTAATATTACTGTTATTCTTAATACTCCTGTTGTGATTCGTATATTAAAATATTTTGAAAACTCGCTGCTTCTAAAGACTTTGACTTGAACGAGCCGCAACTCGTATCTCTATCCAACATCGTAGAAATTGGTATTTATGACATTGAACGAGCCGCAACTCCTATCTCTATCCAACATCGTAGAAATTGGTATTTATGACATTGAAAAATGGCTATTTTCAGACGATTCGTTTTTGCCGACTGCAATCTACAAATCCTTTGGGCAGCAAATACTTTGTTGAACATATATCTTTTTTCTTAACAAATTTACTCGCGAGATCATAATATAAACCAGCAGCCTATTTCAAAACAATTTCGAGATAAAAGTTAGAACTTGAACAGTTGAACTACACAACGATGTTTTTCATACGAACTAGGTTACCTGCAAGGTAGGGATTGCTGCGAGCATTTTAGGGTCCAAGTAAATTGTTATATGAAATATTAGTAAACTAAATCCGCTTTAACTAATAGCAATAGCAGGTTTAAAACACGTAAAGTGAACCTCTATTGAGCGTTAACTCGCTGGGGCTGTACATGAATTTATACCTGTTAGGGAGAACACTGGCAATGACGTCATTATAGGTCAATATATGCTATGTAATGTAGTATAATTATATTGTTCCTTCCCATGTGCTTCCTTTTCGGCTTTTCCATTGGGCATTCTGGTGAAGAGTTAAAAAATTTTGTGATTGCCAGTTTCTTAGCTTTTTTACCCTCATTTCATCGCTGATTATTACATTCGCAGATCATTAATCGAGACTGCAGGTAAGCAAACATGATCATGTGCCGTTGATCGCAAATATATCTCTGAATAACAACGACAACGTGCTCATGCCTTTCGCAGAGCTAGCAGAGGCTAGGCGATATAAAGAACAATTACTTGATGATGCAATTTTTGTTTTAACAGAGTTTTTGATATCATTCTGTCCCACTCTCTTCAAGTTGGTGTTAAGCACGGTAAAATTTCTTCTTCTTCTTCTTCTTCTTCACGGTAAGTTGCTGTCAGTAAAAGATAATGTTTTGTAAAATTTTATAGATATATAGATATTTTACCACTTCTGATTTCACTCGCTGTATTTGCTGCGCTTTTGGTGGTTTGGCCTTAACAAAGAACGTTCAAACAACAAAGCGTTGTATATTTGAAAGACAGTTAGCTTATATTTATTGACATTTATGCGCATTGCCATTCATAATTATTCGCTATTAAATTTACATATTTGTGCGTGTTCTTTGCCCCGGAACTTTGAATTTTATAACACCTGTTGGCTTCTTTACATGCAAAGCGTTAAATATTTGAAAGACAGGGCACTCAGTCAACTTAAATTTGTCAATATTTATTCTTATTGGTGAATAATAATTGATATTTTCTATTCAGTCTTTGTGTGTGTGCCGTTCTTTGCCCCTCGGATACATACAGTATATACCATTGACATTTGATACAGCATTAATACAGCTTCGATTTGACTTGCCGAATTTAGGATAACACGTGTTGACTTTTTATGCATAGCGTTAAATATTTGAAAAACAGAGCACTCAATCAACTTATATTTATTAATGTTCATTATTCTTGATGAATGATATTTTCTATTTAATTTATATATTTGCGTGTGTGTTGATCTTTGCCCCTTGGACTTGAACTATTGGACTTTGAACCACTATATAGCATTGACATTGATTCACCTCCTATTTCACTTGCCAAATTTAGACTTTGGACTTTTACATATAGCTTCAAATACACTTCCGTTTTATTTAAAATATTTCAGCATTTTTCATATTCCTGTGTATTGATATATTTGCTGCTGGTTTGTTTTAAACTTATTTGGTGTGTATTTTACATGCCTCGTTTGAAATGTCTTATGACCAAGGACAACATAGTCAATCTTTCCTTTTTACTCCTCTTCATGCGAAATCGCAAAGATTTTTGTGTATCGCATTGTTAGTGTGTATCGCATCATTAGTAAAGGAGCATAATGGAGCATGAGTGATTGACATCATCAGTAAAGGAGCATGAGTGATTGACATCATGGCGGCTGCTGGTCAACAACGGGTCGTCTTTATATTTTTTGGTTATTTAATTTTGTCCCTGCTCAATACTCAATCAAATCGTAAGGGAAATGCTTCTAAACAGTTTCCTCAGCGAGATATTGATGGATTGCTCTACGATGGTTATCCTGCTTGGAGTTATCTACAATTTATTCAGGCACAAGTTGGTTTCAAGCGTAAGTCGCTGCCACCTAAATGTGGAGTGTCGCTTCCCATTTATAAAAGTACCAAGCATGGCAAAGTCTGTTTATCTCTACCAGCCAGTTTGTTTGTTATGGATCTAACGATATATGTTGATATATCCCGTAACCCTGGACCTTCTCATGAGTCTATTCATCGGCAAAGTTTGCCTTCTTTTCCAAATACACCTCGGTCATGCTACGATGCCCACACTGCTCAACAGAATGTAAATTATTCTATGGAAATGCTGAGTTCAGGTTCAGGTTTTAAACCTTTTAATGTTGCTCTGAATGTACCTAACATATGTGTGAATATACCAGTTCGTGTTACTAATATAACAAGCGCTCGCAACTATCGTCATGTAAGACCTAGAAATCTGATCAAAATTAACATTTCTAGGTCTTGTTTTGAAGACAAGACTCGGACACAGACTCGGAATACCAATAAACTTCACCTGTCTGTTCTTAATGCCAGGTCAATCAACAATAAGTCCTTATTGATTAAGGATTATGTTGTTGAGAGGCAGGTTGACATTTTGGCTATCACTGAAACATGGTTAAAAGCGGGTGAAACCAGCGATTATATCACGCGTGATATTTGCCCAAAAGGTTACAAATTTATTCATTGCCCAAGGGAGTATGCTCGTGGGGCGGTACTGGTTTACTTTTCAAACAAAACCTCAAGATTAAGAAGTTGAAATCACGATCTTTCCAGTCGTTTGAATTGATGGAATTATTGTTAAATGCAAACTCGTCTACTTTCAGAATTGTTGTTACTTACCGTCCTCCTATATCATCTATAAACAAACTGACATATTCTGCATTTCTTGAAGAATTTACAACGTTACTGGAGCATATTTCTCTAGCTTCTGGAAAACTTATAATGGTAGGAGATTTTAATTGTCATGTAGACGAAGGAAAGTCGTCCAATGCTCTCAAGTTTTTGGAGCTTCTGCAGATTTTTAATCTTGAGCAACATGTGAATGTCCCCACACACAATAGTGGTCATACACTTGATCTTATTATTACCAGGAAAGGTGAAACTGTCATTAACAATCTTAAAGTATTTGATGCTGTTATTTCTGATCATTTTGCGCTGCACTGTAATGTAGAGCTGGCTAAACCTCGTAACATGAAGTCGGATATTTCGTATCGAAAGCTGGGAGACATCGATACAGCTAAGTTTCGTCAAAGCGTTCTTAGTTCGGAGTTATATACAAGACCTGCATCTACTCTTGAGGAACGTTGTGACCAATATGATTTGGTATTATCAGCGTTGCTGGAGAGCCATGCTCCACTTCGTAAAAAGACCATAACGATCCGACCGATGGCCCCATGGTATAATGAAGATATTAGAGATCAGAAAACAGTACGGCGATGCAAGGAACGAAGATGGCGTAAAAGTGGCCTAGAAGTCGATAGACAGGCGTACGTTGACCAGTGTATTCGGGTAAAGAACACAATTAGTGAAGCAAAAATGGAATATTATTCATCACTTGTCCAGGATGCTGGTACTGATAGCAGACGACTTTTTCAGATTGTTGATCGACTCCTTCATAGGAAACCCGAAAAGCTATATCCTGCATCTGGTTCTTCCACAAGGTTAGCAAACCAGTTTGCACATTTCTTTGATGATAAAATTTCCAAGATCAAGCAAGGATTGCAAATTCTATCGTCAAGGAACACCTTGTCTTTTTCGCGGCTGGATAATCCAAAGCTAAGTTGCTATTTGGACAAGTTCACCAACACAACAATTGAGGAGCTATCTGAAATTCTGAAAAAAACTAAACTTAAATCCTGTCTGCTAGATCCCATACCAGCAAAGGTACTCTCTTCCAACATTGATGCGATTTTACCTATTCTTATTGATATTGTTAATTCATCTTTGGAAACTAGCCATGTTCCATCGTCTTTTAAGAAGGCCGCTCTGTACCCTACTCTCAAAAAGTCTGCCACGGATTACGAAGAATATTTCAATTTTCGTCCGATTTCGAACTTAAAGTTTGTCTCGAAAATGATTGAAAAAGTGGTTGCTTTACGTCTACTACATTATCTTCGTAGCAATGGCTTTGAAGAATTATATCAATCTGCCTACAAGCAATTCCATAGTTGTGAAACTGCACTCATTCGTGTACAGAGTGACATTTTACGTGAGATAGATGGAAACTCGGGTGTCATTCTGCTACCATTGGATCTATCGGCTGCGTTCGACACGGTGGATCACGCGATCTTGCTTCAACGAATGTTTACTAAATTTGGTATCAAGGGTGAAGCATTAAACTGGTTTAAGTCATATCTATCTGGTCGTTCCCAGACTGTCTATGTTAATGACGCTACCTCAGACAGTTACGATGTGTTCTGCAAGTGTCCCCAGGGATCAGTTTTAGGTCCTATCCTATATCTGATCTATACTTCACCGATAGGAGACATTTTACGATCTCATGGCATGAAATTTCATTTATATGCTGATGACATTCAAATCTATGTCTCGTTTAATTATAAAGATCAGAATGACCTTGAGCAAGTAAAATCGCGCGTGGAAGCCTGCCTCGTGGATATCATGAACTGGATGTCAGAGAATAAATTAAAGCTTAACACTGATAAGACGGAACTACTTATTTTGAGTTCCAAATTTCGGGCTGAGCCTACATTCCCTGCGTTGACTGTGGGCCCCGATATCATTATCCCAACAACCCACGCTCGTAACATTGGTGTTACATTTGATAAATTTCTTACAATGTCTATACATATTAATGAGATATGTAAGTCAGCATTTTATCACCTACGGAACATCTCTCGTGCTAGAAGATACCTGTCTTTCCATACTACCGAACAGCTTATTCACGCTTTTGTGACTATTAAACTAGATAATGGGAATGCACTGCTGTATGGTCTGCCCAAAGATCAGATTGGAAAGTTACAACGCGTTCTAAATTCAGCAGCACGACTGTTAACCGGATCTTACAAGTATAATCGCATTACACCTATTTTAATACAACTGCACTGGCTGCCAGTTGAGCAACGGATTATTTATAAGATAATTTTATTGACATTTAAAGCGTTAAATGGACTTGCTCCGCAATACATTGCAGAGATGATCAGCCATTACGAACCTTCTAGATGCCTTAGATCCTCTAAAGCTAATTTACTTAATGAACCAAGATTTAATGTTAACAGCTATGGCGGTAGAGCCTTTCATGCAAGTAGTCCTAGGTTATGGAATAAACTACCTGCCTCTATCAGAGCATGCACAGATTTTTCTGAATTTAAGAGTGAACTCAAGACTCACATGTTTAAAATAGCTTATGATTTATAGATGTATATAAATAATTTTAGTTTGTCATATTTTTATTGTAAATTTTTAGACTGACGATTGTAAAGCGCTTAGATCTATGTGTTATAAGCGCTATATAAACTTGTAATAATAATAATAATAATAAATGCAATCATTCACCACCAAAAGCGCAGTAAATACAGCGAGTGAAATCGGAAGTGGTAAAATATCTATATATCTATAAAATGTTACAAAAAATTATCTTTTACTGACAGCAACTTACTGTGCTTAACACCAACTTGAGGAGAGTAGAACAGAATGATATCAAAAATTCTGTTAAAACAAAAATTGCATCATCAAGTAATTGTTCTTTATATCGCCTAGCTTCTGCTGGCTCTGCGAAAGGCATGAGCACGTTGTTATTCAGAGATATATTTGCGTTTAATGGCACATGATCCTGTTTGCTTACCTGCAGTCTCGATTAATGATCTGCGAAACAAAGGATTTTGCTAATTTGCATTAGGTTCGGCACATGGAAAGTTCTTCGTCTGTAACAGGCCTAATTGATGTTGTACATTTACAACTCCTAGCGAAACGTTAGACAATCTCAAAAAATTAGCCAAGTTTTCAATCACATGTGAAGAGTTCACAACTACGTTATCTTTTTTAAATAACTAGATTTCAGTAACACAACAACCCACTATTATGATCACGTGCATTCAAAATAAAACAGCTGGCGAACTTGCACATGCTTCATCTTTGTTCATTTAATCTATTCAGCAAAAACTTAGGCCCAAACAAAAAGAACAATTTACATAAAATTCCTCATAAACGGTAGAAATCAATTGAGACTCACGCTTATAGTTTTATCCGGATAAATTGTTTCTCATATGGAATTTATAATTAGAGTTGTTTTTGCAATCCTTTGGATTTCTTGTCCTAAATCATATATTTTAAATTTATTTGCCAGATCCTTGCACTTGCCTGGGCATTGTTTTTAAAATACCATTTTATTATTAAACCTTGTATTCATCTGTATCTATGCCATCATGCCCATCACAAGCTGAATAGTTGTTTATTTTATAAATTAAGACTGAAAAGAGGTGTTATAAACTGCTATTCTATGAGTGTATGAGACTGTTTTAAATGAGTCAATCAGTAGAAGAATGCCTGGTTTATATGTCAATTGTGGGAAAATAAATTTTTGCCTACTTTCCATCTACGCAAAAGCTACACACAATACAAAATTACAAATTATGACTATTTCGCTTGGGGAGCAACGGATTCTGATAGTTTAGGCCACTATTTGTTGAATTTTAGTTTCTCATCGGATGATTTCTTCATATATGATGAGGGTGGGCGGCCATTACCATTATTACCCAACAAGGCAACAACAACATGGCTTGAAAAAATGGCGAAATAGCGTGAAATACGATAGATAATTGTGATTTTAGAAACAGGTCTTTTTAACATTTGTTTGTCACTTGACAAAATTGCATAATGGCTACTTAAAATCCATGCGGGCGGTTAATTTGAGCTCTGGCAGTTTAAATGCCCACACGCAAAACCACACTTCAAAGGCAAAACAATTCAAAATAAGTTACATATAGAGCATTCACGTACCGTTAATATATCTTTTCTTGATCTACTGCCAATGAAACCAACCCGACAAAAACTCTGGAAGCCAAGCCTATCTTCAGCCGTTGAAGACTTGAAGTGAAGCATGATGCGGCCGCGATCATGATGTACGTAATTCCCAGTCTTATTGCTCGGTCAGTTTGTGCCCGTGCTCTATAGGCATAAGAAAAATATTTTTTTCTGTTTGGTTTCATTGGCAGTAGATCAAGAAAAGATATAATGGTACGTGAATGCTCTATATGTAACTTATTTTGAATTGCCTTTGAAGTGAGGTTTTGCGTGTGGGCATTTAAACTGCCAGAACTCAAATTATATATATAAACTATATAAGAGAAATTTGTAAATACCGTTGCCGTTGGCAGAGTTGACTGCTCAATGGATATCCAGAGCATATTATTGAAAATTAAGCAATAAGCCAGTATTAGTTTTCACAAGAAAACTTATACTGGCTTATTGCTTAATTTTCTTAGCTTTTCTCCCTTAAATTATAAAGCTGGTTTGGTTCGAACGCTTATAGATAGAGCACGAAAAATTAACAGCTCAATTAGCGAAAAGAAACTCTTTTCCTTCTCACTTCATTGATAATATTATCAAAATTGCTGAAGAAAAACATCCTTCCACTGCCCCGAATGTTTCTGGCCGAGAACCACAAAAAGACACTGAAAATGTCCGATATTTTCAACTGCCATATATAGGCCACTACTCCAAGATCACACAAAAACGGTTAACAACTATTATCAATCATTATTGCTTGCCTTTCGAAATAAAATTGGTTTTCTCACTATATAAAATTAAAAATCTTTTTAGCTTTATAAATTTACTTGTGCGGTTTGTAGTAGCCGTTTGTTACATTGGCGAAACAATGCGCCATTTATCCACCACAGAGAACACACTTCCACTGACAAAAACTCCCACATCTACAAACACTTCCTTTCATCACCTAACTGCAAATCACACTATACAGACTCTCAATTTACTATTCTTGACACTGTCAACTTTTCCTCTACACTTAAAATAAAAGAAGCCCTACATATAAATCAACTCAAACCTGAACTCAATAAGCAAGTTCAACACTTTAACACTATCTTTAGCTTGTAAATATATTGTCGTGTAGTTTCGTGACCTCACTTAGTCTGTTGTCCATGTCTAGTTTACAACAGAAGATGCTGATTCAATTTTTTCCACAGATTCAGAACTTCAGACTTTTGAAAACGAATTTTGAAAACGTTCCTAATCTGTGCCTGGTATGACTTCGAAAGGTCGAGAGCCAGTATTTTTCTTCTTTGACATCGAAGCCGCGAACAGTTCAGTTGGTGCTGACATAATTCAATTTGGGTTACGTGCGATCCAAGTGTCCATTTGATGGCAGAGTTTAGTGCATTTGTGAAAACAAAGCAGAAATTATCATCATTCAGTAATTTAATCTTTTTTAATGTTGAAAAAATTATCTTTATGTTGAAATCTTTGCACAATTCTTTGCATACGCTTCATCTTTCTTTGCCCTTTCCAGCCATCAAACACCAGATCCTTTTCCTCTTGTTTTCAAGAGGATGATGAAATGGGTGACCAATAGGACTTTGGCAGCAAGCAGGAAAAGTAGAAAAAAGGGAAAACAACAGAAAATGTTTTACCCAGGTAAGTTTGAAGCGTTTTCGCCATGTAAAGGCTTGTTTGCACTGCAATTTTTTCTTAGAAAATGTGCATCATTAGGATTTAAATGAAAATTGCACAATCGGTGACATTGAAACATAGATCGCTCACAGAAAAACTGTTGTTGCAATTACTCTGAGCTAAAAGGCCAAGTTGGGAAGTTCTGGCTGTGTAGGTCGATGACTACTTCCCCATGCATCAGATCTTTTCCTGCTAATCCCTGCTTCTCCCCTCTTATATTGAACCTGCATGTGGAAAAAATTGAATCAGCATAGATCTTCTGTTGTTTTTTAAAAGTTCAAACATTGTATTCGTTTGTGTCGGGCTCAGCTCTTTGTAAGAATCTACGTTCGGGTGGCATACCCGCAAATTAAAGCTCAGACAGTATATATTAATAATGTTCTAGTCGACTTGCACTTTTAAACATATTTAAAAATACCACGTAACTGGAGGGTATTCATCATGCAGTAAGTGACCATATTTGAAAGTGTCTTAGTCAAAGGCCATATAATTAGTTTATTAAATATGTTTAAAAGTGCAAGTCGACTAGAACATTATTAATATATACTGTCTGAGCTTTAATTTGCACGTAAATTCTTTGCACAAATCAATCCACTGATGTAAAGTAACAAGCGATTCTTGCAGGTACTTCGATGTGGCACTCCGATACACCATTCGGTGTACCATTCGGTGTAGATATCTAACTAGAGTTGTCATGATGTATAAAAATAAATTTGTTTAAAAAATAATACCTAAATAACAGTTTATTTCGTTCCTCAGTTTTGCTTGCTCATGGTGGCAATCGGTCGGACTTTCCGATGTTGGTGGACAACATCTCTCGCCACAAAGCCTCATCCGGCTATTTGTACCCGAGACTTCGTGTGGGGGACACATACCAACTTTGTGTAAAGGTGAGTTCTGCATCTGATTCCGAAATTTGTGTTCTCGAATATTGGACAATGCTTTTTTATACATTTCAGCTTCAAGAAAACGGTTTGCCAATATTTGACAAACAAACGAAATTAGGAATGGAAGGTTTGCACAAATTATTCTTCCCTGGTGAAGACTTTAAAGGTACGTGTTTTCTTATAGGATCGCGATCTTTTGTTTCGTGCCGACGTAAACAAATTTATGTTTTGTGCCAACATAACCAGGAAATTTATGTGGCTTGTACGAACCAGTGAATGCTTCATTCATTTTTATCACAGATCGTCACAGTGCTTTGGGAGATGCCAGGTTGATGAGGCAAATTTTCGGGGGGCCGCTTCGCAACCACCTGGAAGAAATCGAAACAAAGACGTTGTCTTCCTTGTAAGTATTTTTGGACTTCATCCAGACTCTTTAGTAATGCACATTTAATACTGCATCGTGGTTTCCTCTTGCGCACGCTACTATCTTCTCATCGTCCAATAATTTGCCCTTTAGACATTTGTGTGAACCAGACTTTTCAGACAGTTATCTGAGTTACTATTAGAATATCCTCGATGATATTTTTTACCCCAGTATGGCCTTGACTAAGCATAACAATCGTTGACTAAGCGATTATTTTGTCTTTTTTAGTGTGGGTTTGCAAAAAAAGAAAAAGAAAAAAAAAGAAAGAAACCAAACCATTGGCGAAGGTTGGCATTGAATTCGAGCATTAACTCAGTATTCGCTAGTGAAGTGTGAAGTTCCTCTCTTTATATTTTTACATGATCTGACCCGTTTAATAGTTTCTTTGGTTATTCTTCTTTTGTAGTGCAATTTGACGTAACCGCCTATTTGGAAAGTTGATTGATGAAAGTAAGTTGTTTAATTTTCTGCTTCGTGCTCCGTACTCCGTGCTTGTGTTTTACCAATAGCCTAGGTATATTGTTTATCCGAGTTTATGGGTCTAAGTAAGCAATAACCTATCATCCCTTGCACGCTCAGAGTTTACGGTTTACGCTTTTGGAAAGACAACCTTTCAGTGGATGGGTGAATATCACTATTGATTTGGGCACAGAGATTTAAAAAATTACAACCGATTCTTCCATGCACCGAAAGCTACTGTCTGAGCTTTAATCTGCACTTAAAGCAACAGTTTGGACCTATCACAAAGTTTGGACCTATTAGAAAATCAAAGCGGAGAAGTATGTTTAAGAAAACAATGAAAGCGTGGTTAGATTTTAAACATTTCAACTGATTCTTCATCAGAAAGACACTGTCCGAGCTTTAATCTGTGCAAACAAGTACATTCTGTGCACAAAATCAATAGTCATAATCAAGGCAGAAATTTGGACCAATTACGAAATCATTTGATATTTTTAAATATGTTTAAAGAATCGACTCCATGTGGTACACCGAATGGTGTATCGGAGTGCCACATCGAAGTACCTGCAAGAATCGCTTGTTACTTTACATCAGTGGATTGATTTGTGCAAAGAATTTACCTGCAAATTAAAGCTCAGACAGTATATATTAATAATGTTCTAGTCGACTTGCACTTTTAAACATATTTAATAAACTAATTATATGGCCTTTGACTAAGACACTTTCAAATATGGTCACTTACTGCATGATGAATACCCTCCAGTTACGTGGTATTTTTAAATATGTTTAAAAGTGCAAGTCGACTAGAACATTATTAATATACTGTCTGAGCTTTAATTTGCGGGTATGCCACCCGAACGCAGATTCTTACAAAGAGCTGAGCCCGACACAAACGAATACAATGTTTGAACTTTTAAAAAACAACAGAAGATCTATGCTGATTCAATTTTTTCCACATGCAGGTTCAATATAAGAGGGGAGAAGCAGGGATTAGCAGGAAAAGATCTGATGCATGGGGAAGTAGTCATCAAGACTGACCCCATTCTAACGAAGAAACAATTGAAAGAAGGAAAAAACAAAACAAGCAGGCAAGTCTTCAGGACAGCATGCCGGCCAGCAAGCCTTAGCTGGGTAGCCCAAGCAATAAAAACGCATCAATTACTGCATCATGGCAGAGTCGGTCGCATGCAACGTAAGTTTTCAAAATTTTTGCTTTCCCATCACTGTATCCCGCCGCTCTCTTTGAGCGCGGTCAAGGGTAAAACTGAGATAATGTCGAAGTATTACCTCATGCCGTTATCATGATAAAATCTAGGTTTTTGCGAGGCCGGATGCACTAATGATTCCAGGCGGTACTGTAACATATCTCTTGCCTCTATCAATATACGGCAAGAAAAAATATGTTGCCAATACCCTTTAATTAGTGTGTGACTTGTATGTTATAATCCGACTAAGAAAACGGTAGACAAAATTTGTAGTAGGACAAAATTCGGAAAAAAGACTACAATCATGGACAAAAAGTAGGTTCAAACGTGATGTTCCTGTAGATTTGACTCCATGTATACACGACATACTATATTTGAAAAAAGTTTTAGTGCTGCGTAGGCTGTAAAAATAGCAAATAACTCATTATAGTCCTTTTTTAGTTTGTTTACTCCGCTAGTAGATAGTGATTTAGGATACGATTAACTATTGCTCTAAAGTCACTTAAGCTTACGGTTCGTTGTATTTTGATGAGATGTGCAATAATCAATAAGTAAAAATTAATGTTTGAGGGAAATAAGAACGAGTTTAGTAGAAACATCTGATCACGTCTCAGCATGCCGTCGGTGACTTTTATCCACCAATTATTATCATAACTCATCGGCCATGACGTTTCGCCAATGTACACGTTGTACCCGATTGGTTCTTTGACGTTCACATGGAACACTTTACCCTTCCTACCGAAATTATATTCACGTTTTGTACAGAATCCAACTTTGAGATGGGAAACATTTTGTCAACAGTATCTTTAGATCCATTTCAAAGTTATTCTGAGTCTTCGATAACGTTAGGAGTACAGTTTTAACGACGAGATCTTTTAGAGTCTGCACACGCTCCATCGAGTGGCTGTTGATATTGTACAACATCACATGCATAAGGAATACATTAACATATCATGTGAGCATTATATACAGGATTTGAATAATTAAACAATGTATGCGTTAACATTTCACGTGAACATTGTATACGGTATGCGCGTTGTATGCGTATACAGATAAATAGACAATGTATATGTATACGACGCTGATCTGATGTACGCGTTAACATTTCACGTGAACATTGTGTGCAGAATATGGAGAATTACCATACCACGTGATGGATAGACTATAAATTAAACAGTTTAACCTATTGTTTGATTACGAAAAAAATGAGTTTTGCTAACAAATCCACGTCTGTAGGTAATGTGTTAGTCGTAGCATGGGGAGTAAGGAAATTTCAGACATGCAAGATGATTTTAACATTTATTTGTCTTGCAATTGTCTGGCAATTAGTTACATGCAGCAATAAAAAATAATTGCTTCTAAATCGTTATCGCTTTTTGCTCGTTTGCCATGGTTTCCTTAAGGAAGGTTTAGTAAACAATTTGGCTAAGTTTAAATTCTAATCTTCATCATCATCGTCATCATCATCACTGCCCTTATTTTCTTTCACATCTTCACTCGTGGTCGTTTAAAAGCCTTTTAATGAGGAACTTTCTCTTATCAACTGCAGCTTCTATTGCTTCTTCTGGGTCAAAATCATCATTTTGAAAAACGCATCTTTTGTGTGCATTATTTTCTTATGTACGGGATCTTTCTTTATTTGTCTCATCCACAAAAGGCGCTCTATGTAGATATTTTCTAATTCTTTCTGGAGTTTACGCATAGCATTCAAGTAAGCTTTCCCTTTAGCGGTATGCTCATCGAAACCACTGCTTATAAAACTTTCTTCCATTTCCTCAAAAGCTGTGTTGCTTCTTTGTTTTGCTTCTTCTATTAACGGTATCCAGGGATCCATTTCTTCTTCGGATTCTGAGTCAGACACCGTCGAACTTCCAGACTGCTGAGTGGAAGTGGTCGAGACTTGATCTTGGAAATCTCTTTCTTGACTGTCCGAGTCTGTTTCAGACATGTTTCTTTCTTGTTCTCGTAGTGGACAGTGTTCCTGTTCGTGTCTGCGCTGATTGTAACCGCGGCTAAAGTATCTTCCGCAAAATTGACAGCTCATTCCCTTACCACTGGAGGTGTGGGAATGGCTTGTTATCGAACAGTGATGCAGTTTTATGAGCAAATGAGCATGTGCTCATGAGCAGTTATGAGCATGTGCTCATCTGCTCATCGCAGTTATGCACATGTGCTCATCTGCTCATCGCATAAAACTTTACCCGATTCATTGAGATTTTTTAGGACGTCGGGTAAAAGTTTGCGCTAGAAGTTTGCGCGTTTTGGCTAGGGAACCGCCGGTCGCCGGCCGTTATTTCACGATGTGATCGACAAATTAAAATATGCTGGCTCCGTTGGCTACTGATCACAGACGGCAAGCAGATTAATGGCTGCATTTTATCTTTTTCAGTTTATAAACACTCCCGTATATGAAGCAATAGCTTCCTGGATAGAAACGGCCTCTCTACCGATTGTTTTGTTGGGTAAGTGGCAATTTTGCAATCCTATCCGACTGCAGACTCTCTAGTGGATTGCACGCTCATTAGTGACTGAGTGATCTAATGTGTTTGTAACTTTTTTGAAGGAGCCAAAGGAGTGGGAAAGACAACCACGCTAATCATGTTACATGAATCATGCAAAAGACCGAAACATTATTTTGTAAGTAATATTCAGAATCAGAGGATTGACCATCTGTGTTGTCTTCACGTTATCCCAACAAAAATCTTTTGCTGTGCTTTTTCGAACAAGCTCTTGTTGATTCCCCGCCAGGCTCTTTTGTTTTGTTCAAGAAAAGCAGCAGAAGCAACATTTTTAAAGGGTACAAGCGACCTAAACCTAAATTTTATCAATTGGATAGCGACCAACGTATTAATTTATCCAATGGATAGTGCTTTTTTATCCGTTGGATAGAGCTATTCATGCTTCGTACAACGCAATTTATCCAGCGAATAAAATTTATGCGTAAACCGTTTCCTTTCTGTTTAGGACCTTTCAAGTGATCACGACGTGGTGCGCTTGTCTGAAAAATTGAAGGTTCGTCCTGAAACTATAGAAAATTGTTATTTGTTGATTACCCAATGATATGGAAATTCTACCATCTACCCATTATTAACGTTTGTTTTCTTTCTGTTAATATAAGACTATATCGCCATTATCGGGTAATGAAGAGAAAGAATATCCAGTTTGGTTGTTTGTTGACAACATACACGAAATGGTGAACTACACATGCTTAAACGACCTGATCCGTATGTACGTCAAGGGCTGGACACAGGTAATTCTGGAGAATTTTAAACATTTGTTTGCTGCTTTTCAAGAATTTCCTGTATGTCCATGCATATAAAATTCCCAAATAAATTCGGCTTAATATGGTAATAAATTTGGACCATTACTGGCAACTTGAAAAATTATTAAGAAATGAATTATTTTCATTTATAAAGTCTTGCAATTTGTTTCTAAACTCTTTATCAGTGAACGTGAGATCTTTTAGCTCATTTGGCAGATTATTCCAAGTTTTAGCCGTAACATTCACGCCGCTAAACGTCGCCCCAGTCTCCAAAAGGGGCCGCGCGGCCAGAAATATTTTGTGTATTCTGATTGGCTAAAATTCGTATTTACGACCCGAACTTAGACACACGTGACATAAAACGTCTCGTGTTGTCTAACACTGTTCCTATCCTTGCGGTCACCGTTCCTATGCTGTCTGGCTACCAATTTGATAAGCGAGTATAGTGCTATGGCGCGTAGTGCCCGTTCAGCGCAACATCTATAGTCAAAATTCGCCGTTTCTTGCCCATTTTTGCGCTCTTTCTTGAACTGTTTGAAAAAAAGCCAAAAATTAAGCAAAAATTAGTTTCAAGCTCTCCTCCTTTGACTTGCAGAAATGTAAGCCTAGCCAACATCAACAGCAACTTGAGTCCGGAAATGCCGTCAGCTCATCGCAACCTTATAATCGCTCCCCCATAAGTAAGATCAGTGAATGTTGATAATTGTAACATCAATCCAGCTCAGGAATCATCGTTTCTTAAATACTTGTAAATCATTGAGTTTAACGATACATATTTTATACATGCAGCTGCTAAATGTTGTTCCCTTTAAGAATCAGTTGTATGTTCGTTTCCTAAATATATTTGAGTAACACCCTATACCAAGATTGTACTGTTCACATAATTCCGGACCTATATGAGCAACCCTAACAATTAACCAAATCATGTTTCGGTGATGAAAACGTGAAAACCTTTTGTGTTAGAAAATTTTTTGTGTATTTTTAATTTTTTTCTCAACAGTACCGTAATCGGGGGCGTCTTGTCTGTGCAGTGTCCAGATATGGACTTGTGGGTTTGCTGAAAAAGTTCCGTATAAACTACTCCGACCTCAATACACAAGTGGTGAATCCGACTGAGGAGGTTGCATGGTCGTTACTGAGACGGGTATGTTGTGGAACAAATGTCTAGTGATGCTGATTGCTGATGCAGTTGATTCTAGGTGTATCAGCAATGCTGCTTTTAACTAATATTCCGTTTGAACTCTTTTAGTCCAACAACGAAATGATCTCCGACACCGCAAACCGGCCAGGTACGTCCAATAATTCCGTCTCGAGATCTGTTTATTACTCGTGCCAGGCCTTTTGTCTTTGCCCTGGTTCAATTTCAAAGGGTTTGAGCTGTACATAATTAACTGGAGAGCAGTCTTAGGCACTGTGCAGTCAAAAAGATGGCGTCTTTGGCGTCTTTTGCGAGCATTGTTCTGATAACAGTAATTATTAATCTTTTTCAGTTTGTTTCTACTGAACTTATGCAGATGGAAACCTCGAGCCCAGAAAAAGAAGATAAGGTTTGCTACCCCTAATCTAAACTTTATGCCAGATACCGTATTTACTCGTTTAATTGCGATCAATTCTACGCATCGTTGTTAAATCGGTCTTTGGAATTTTCGTAATGCGCAGGTCAGTCGTGAAGGCAGAGATTCCAGTGATTTGTGCGAGGAGGTTGTCAAAATGGTAACATTTGGCTACATCTAACTTTCAATTATTTTTGTTTAAAGTTCTTGTTACAATTGACAAATAAGAATTTTTAAACAGCGCCGCCCCCGATTACACCCGGGGCCGTAACTTAGAACGATAGTTGTGGGGGGGGGTTTATTCATATATTCAGTTCTGCCTGACGGATTTCATTGTGAGCTATTGCACTTACAAAAGAGCATCCGTCGGGCAGAACTGAATATATGAATAAACACCCCCCAATTATCGTTCTAGTTGCGGCCCTGATTACACCGCTCTATAAGGAAACGCACACTGTACCGGTTACTGGAACCTGAACGGGTCTCACCGGTTACTGGAACTCAACGCATGGGGAGTTAGACTAATCCTATCAAAAGATTGTCCCACCGGTGAGGAGAGATCACGCAGATCTATGTGACAAGTTTGGGACATTCCCGCGTGTTTGGATCAGGCCATCCAAACACGGAAACCATTAAAGTAATTGTTAATTAATTAACACCATGAACTAACAAGCACTCGTCGTGATTTTTCAAAATAAAATTGAAATCAAGAGAAATCTGTGTTTTAATACCTATGGAAATATCAAATACCCCCATTCTCTTGAAATTTTGACGCAATGAATCCTCTGATTCAGAACTTCCGGCGCCGGGTCGCTGCGCATTTCTCAGAAGCAGAGAAAGCATAAGGTATCCCTGAATTCGTTGAAGATCTCTTCCGTGATTATCGACTGCAACAGAAACTCTGGAAGCCAAGCCTATCTTCAGCCGTTGAAGACTTGAAGTGAAGCATGATGCGGCCCGCGATCATGATGTACGTAATTCCCAGTCTTATTGCTCGGTCAGTTTGTGCCCGTGCTCGATATAGGCCACAGAATAAGGTTATTCTGTGATATAGGCATAAGAAAATATTTTTTTCTGTTTGGTTTCATTGGCAGTAGATCAAGAAAAGATATAACGGTACGTGAATGCTCTATATGTAACTTATTTTGAATTGCCTTTGAAGTGAGGTTTTGTGTGTGGGCATTTAAACTGCCGGAACTCAAATTATATATATAAACTATATAAGAGAAATTTGTAAATACCGTTGCCGTTGGCAGAGTTGACTGCTAAATGGATATCCAGAGCATATTATTGAAAATTAAGCAATAAGCCAGTATTAGTTTTCACAAGAAAACTTATACTGGCTTATTGCTTAATTTTCTTAGCTTTTCTCCCTTAAATTATAAAGCTGGTTTGGTTCGAACGCTTATAGATAGAGCACGAAAAATTAACAGCTCAATTAGCGAAAAGAAACTCTTTTCTTTCTCACTTCATTGATAATATTATCAAAATTGCTGAAGAAAAACATCCTTCCACTGCCCCGAATGTTTCTGGCCGAGAACCACAAAGAGACACTGAAAATGTCCGATATTTTCAACTGCCATATATAGGCCACTACTCCAAGATCACACAAAACGGTTAACAACTATTATCAATCATTATTGCTTGCCTTTCGAAATAAAATTGGTTTTCTTCAATATAAAATTAAAAATCTTTTTAGCTTTATAAATTTACTTGTGCGGTTTGTAGTAGCCGTTTGTTACATTGGCGAAACAATGCGCCATTTATCTACCACAGAGAACACACTTCCACTGACAAAAACTCCCACATCTACAAACACTTCCTTTCATCACCTAACTGCAAATCACACTATACAGACTCTCGTTTTACTATTCTTGACACTGCCAACTTTTCCTCTACACTTAAAATAAAAGAAGCCCTACATATAAATCAACTCAAACCTGAACTCAATAAGCAAGTTTAACACTATCTTTAGCTTGTAAATATATTGTCGTGTAGTTTCGTGACCTCACTTAGTCTGTTGTCCATGTCTAGTTTACAACAGAAGATGCTGATTCAATTTTTTCCACAGATTCAGAACTTCAGACTTTTGAAAACGAATTTTGAAAACGTTCCTAATCTGTGCCTGGTATGACTTCGAAAGGTCGAGAGCCAGTATTTTTCTTCTTCGACATCGAAGCCGCGAACAGTTCAGTTGGTGCTGACATAATTCAATTTGGGTTACGTGCGATCCAAGTGTCCATTTGATGGCAGAGTTTAGTGCATTTGTGAAAACAAAGCAGAAATTATCATCATTCAGTAATTTAATCTTTTTTAATGTTGAAAAAATTATCTTTATGTGAAATCTTTGCACAATTCTTTGCATACGCTTCATCTTTCTTTGCCCTTTCCAGCCATCAAACACCAGATCCTTTTCCTCTTGTTTTCAAGAGGATGATGAAATGGGTGACCAATAGGACTTTGGCAGCAAGCAGGAAAAGTAGAAAAAAGGGAAAACAACAGAAAATGTTTTACCCAGGTAAGTTTGAAGCGTTTTCGCCATGTAAAGGCTTGTTTGCACTGCAATTTTTTCTTAGAAAATGTGCATCATTAGGATTTAAATGAAAATTGCACAATCGGTGACATTGAAACATAGATCGCTCACAGAAAAACTGTTGTTGCAATTACTCTGAGCTAAAGGCCAAGTTGGGAAGTTCTGGCTGTGTAGGTCGATGACTACTTCCCCATGCATCAGATCTTTTCCTGCTAATCCCTGCTTCTCCCCTCTTATATTGAACCTGCATGTGGAAAAAATTGAATCAGCATAGATCTTCTGTTGTTTTTAAAAGTTCAAACATTGTATTCGTTTGTGTCGGGCTCAGCTCTTTGTAAGAATCTGCGTTCGGGTGGCATACCCGCAAATTAAAGCTCAGACAGTATATATTAATAATGTTCTAGTCGACTTGCACTTTTAAACATATTTAAAAATACCACGTAACTGGAGGGTATTCATCATGCAGTAAGTGACCATATTTGAAAGTGTCTTAGTCAAAGGCCATATAATTAGTTTATTAAATATGTTTAAAAGTGCAAGTCGACTAGAACATTATTAATATATACTGTCTGAGCTTTAATTTGCAGGTAAATTCTTTGCACAAATCAATCCACTGATGTAAAGTAACAAGCGATTCTTGCAGGTACTTCGATGTGGCACTCCGATACACCATTCGGTGTACCATTCGGTGTAGATATCTAACTAGAGTTGTCATGATGTATAAAAATAAATTTGTTTAAAAAATAATACCTAAATAACAGTTTATTTCGTTCCTCAGTTTTGCTTGCTCATGGTGGCAATCGGTCGGACTTTCCGATGTTGGTGGACAACATCTCTCGCCACAAAGCCTCATCCGGCTATTTGTACCCGAGACTTCGTGTGGGGGACACATACCAACTTTGTGTAAAGGTGAGTTCTGCATCTGATTCCGAAATTTGTGTTCTCGAATATTGGACAATGCTTTTTTATACATTTCAGCTTCAAGAAAACGGTTTGCCAATATTTGACAAACAAACGAAATTAGGAATGGAAGGTTTGCACAAATTATTCTTCCCTGGTGAAGACTTTAAAGGTACGTGTTTTCTTATAGGATCGCGATCTTTTGTTTTGTGCCGACGTAAACAAATTTATGTTTTGTGCCAACATAACCAGGAAATTTATGTGGCTTGTACGAACCAGTGAATGCTTCATTCATTTTTATCACAGATCGTCACAGTGCTTTGGGAGATGCCAGGTGATGAGGCAAATTTTCGGGGGGCCGCTTCGCAACCACCTGGAAGAAATCGAAACAAAGACGTTGTCTTCCTTGTAAGTATTTTTGGACTTCATCCAGACTCTTTAGTAATGCACATTTAATACTGCATCGTGGTTTCCTCTTGCGCACGCTACTATCTTCTCATCGTCCAATAATTTGCCCTTTAGACATTTGTGTGAACCAGACTTTTCAGACAGTTATCTGAGTTACTATTAGAATATCCTCGATGATATTTTTTACCCCAGTATGGCCTTGACTAAGCATAACAATCGTTGACTAAGCGATATTTTGTCTTTTTAGTGTGGGTTTGCAAAAAAGAAAAAGAAAAAAAAAGAAAGAAACCAAACCATTGGCGAAGGTTGGCATTGAATTCGAGCATTAACTCAGTATTCGCTAGTGAAGTGTGAAGTTCCTCTCTTTATATTTTTACATGATCTGACCCGTTTAATAGTTTCTTTGGTTATTCTTCTTTTGTAGTGCAATTTGACGTAACCGCCTATTTGGAAAGTTGATTGATGAAAGTAAGTTGTTTAATTTTCTGCTTCGTGCTCCGTACTCCGTGCTCGTGTTTTACCAATAGCCTAGGTATATTGTTTATCCGAGTTTATGGGTCTAAGTAAGCAATAACCTATCATCCCTTGCACGCTCAGAGTTTACGGTTTACGCTTTTGGAAAGACAACCTTTCAGTGGATGGGTGAATATCACTATTGATTTGGGCACAGAGATTTAAAAAATTACAACCGATTCTTCCATGCACCGAAAGCTACTGTCTGAGCTTTAATCTGCACTTAAAGCAACAGTTTGGACCTATCACAAAGTTTGGACCTATTAGAAAATCAAAGCGGAGAAGTATGTTTAAGAAAACAATGAAAGCGTGGTTAGATTTTAAACATTTCAACTGATTCTTCATCAGAAAGACACTGTCCGAGCTTTAATCTGTGCAAACAAGTACATTCTGTGCACAAAATCAATAGTCATAATCAAGGCAGAAATTTGGACCAATTACGAAATCATTGATATTTTTAAATATGTTTAAAGAATCGACTCCATGTGGTACACCGAATGGTGTATCGGAGTGCCACATCGAAGTACCTGCAAGAATCGCTTGTTACTTTACATCAGTGGATTGATTTGTGCAAAGAATTTACCTGCAAATTAAAGCTCAGACAGTATATATTAATAATGTTCTAGTCGACTTGCACTTTTAAACATATTTAATAAACTAATTATATGGCCTTTGACTAAGACACTTTCAAATATGGTCACTTACTGCATGATGAATACCCTCCAGTTACGTGGTATTTTTAAATATGTTTAAAAGTGCAAGTCGACTAGAACATTATTAATATATACTGTCTGAGCTTTAATTTGCGGGTATGCCACCCGAACGCAGATTCTTACAAAGAGCTGAGCCCGACACAAACGAATACAATGTTTGAACTTTTAAAAAACAACAGAAGATCTATGCTGATTCAATTTTTTCCACATGCAGGTTCAATATAAGAGGGGAGAAGCAGGGATTAGCAGGAAAAGATCTGATGCATGGGGAAGTAGTCATCAAGACTGACCCCATTCTAACGAAGAAACAATTGAAAGAAGGAAAAAACAAAACAAGCAGGCAAGTCTTCAGGACAGCATGCCGGCCAGCAAGCCTTAGCTGGGTAGCCCAAGCAATAAAAACGCTACCGAAAAACATGAGCCAACGTCTTTCGACGCGGCTAATTAATAAGCGGAACTACTTTGAAAAGTTTTGCTAAATTTTGAAAAAGAAAAAATGCTTTAGAGCTGTAATTTTACAAATCTTCGCTCCAAATCTGAAAGTTTTCCAACTAAATCAGTGGCATTATATGTTTCTCAATTTGAAACGTTTCTGTCCTTACGTGTTTCAAAATGCCGTCCGAAATAGATAAAAAGACTAAACGTCCTCTTGCTTAAGACTTCGTGTCTTCACATGGGGAGGGGTGGCATGAGGAAAGGCAAGCCTTACCATTTGTTTTCCCATATATTTCTCCCTACGTTTGCTCATATAATCTCAATTACACATGCAGGCCCCATGGCCCTTGGTGTAATTGGAATTTTAAAGGCACAGTAGCGCCTGTTGAGCGATGTGTTTTAGTGAAATATAACGCGGGCGAACTTTTGCAAGATGGCGGAAACCATGGAGTTAACTATCGAGACCGAGGATTTCGACTTTGTTTTGGATATAATATGTTAGCAATATAATATGTTAATTAAGCTTACTATGTAAATTTATGAAATGATGCCAACTCCCGATCTCGGCCATATTGAATTTCATGTGCTCCGATTTTGATTTTGTTAATATTCAAAATAAAATATTCGCTGCTCAACACGCCATATATTGTATAAAAGAAACATACTCCAGTCCGTAGTGAAACACGCGGGATGTTGCGAGACTTTCGAAAAGCGTAATAAAAACACGAGACGTAAGCGAGTGTTTTTTAGCTTTTCGAAAGTCGAGCAAAAGAAAAGTTTTACATGCCATTGCCACAATGTATTTTCCATTTAATTTATTTTTAGTTTTTTTTTTCAGATTGACTTGATTATCAATTACTGCATCATGGCAGAGTCGGTCGCATGCAACGTAAGTTTTCAAAATTTTTGCTTTCCCATCACTGTATCCCGCCGCTCTCTTTGAGCGTGGTCAAGGGTAAAACTGAGATAATGTCGAAGTTATACCTCATGCCCTTATCATGATAAAATCTAGGTTTTTGCGAGGCCGGATGCACTAATGATTCCAGGCGGTACTGTAACATATCTCTTGCCTCTATCAATATACGGCAAGAAAAAATATGTTGCCAATACCCTTTAATTATGTGTGACTTGTATGTTATAATCCGACTAAGAAAAACGGTAGACAAAATTTGTAGTAGGACAAAATTCGGAAAAAAGACTACAATCATGGACAAAAAGTAGGTTCAAACACGATGTTCCTGTAGATTTGACTCCATGTATACACGACATACTATATTTGAAAAAAGTTTTAGTGCTGCGTAGGCTGTAAAAATAGCAAATAACTCATTATAGTCCTTTTTTAGTTTGTTTACTCCGCTAGTAGATACTGATTTAGGATACGATTAACTATTGCTCTAAAGTCACTTAAGCTTACGGTTCGTTGTATTTTGATGAGATGTGCAATAATCAATAAGTAAAAATTAATGTTTGAGGGAAATAAGAACGAGTTTAGTAGAAACATCTGATCACGTCTCAGCATGCCGTCGGTGACTTTTATCCACCAATTATTATCATAACTCATCGGCCATGACGTTTCGCCAATGTACACGTTGTACCCGATTGGTTCTTTGACGTTCACATGGAACACTTTACCCTTCCTACCAAAATTATATTCACGTTTTGTACAGAATCCAACTTTGAGATGGGAAACATTTTGTCAACAGTATCTTTAGATCCATTTCAAAGTTATTCTGAGTCTTCGATAACGTTAGGAGTACAGTTTTAACGACGAGATCCATCGCCAAGGGTTATGTACAACTGAACTTTATTAAGTGGCTGTTGATATTGTACAACATCACATGCATAAGGAATACATTAACATATCATGTGAGCATTATATACAGGATTTGAATAATTAAACAATGTATGCGTTAACATTTCACGTGAACATTGTATACGGTATAAGCGTTGTATGCGTATACAGATAAATAGACAATGTATATGTATACGACGCTGATCTGATGTACGCGTTAACATTTCACGTGAACATTGTGTGCAGAATATGGAGAATTACCATACCAGGTGATAGATAGACTATAAATTAAACAGTTTAACCTATTGTTTGATTACGAAAAAAATGAGTTTTGCTAACAAATCCACGTCTGTAGGTAATGTGTTAGTCGTAGCATGGGGAGTAAGGAAATTTCAGACATGCAAGATGATTTTAACATTTATTTGTCTTGCAATTGTCTGGCAATTAGTTACATGCAGCAATAAAAAATAATTGCTTCTAAATCGTTATCGCTTTTTGCTCGTTTGCCATGGTTTCCTTAAGGAAGGTTTAGTAAACAATTTGGCTAAGTTTAAATTCTAATCTTCATCATCATCATCGTCATCATCATCACTGCCCTTATTTTCTTTCACATCTTCACTCGTGGTCGTTTAAAAGCCTTTTAATGAGGAACTTTCTCTTATCAACTGCAGCTTCTATTGCTTCTTCTGGGTCAAAATCATCATTTTGAATAAACGCATCTTTTGTGTGCATTATTTTCTTATGTACGGGATCTTTCTTTATTTGTCTCATCCACAAAAGGCGCTCTATGTAGATATTTTCTAATTCTTTCTGGAGTTTACGCATAGCATTCAAGTAAGCTTTCTCTTTAGCGGTATGCTCATCGAAACCACTGCTTATAAAACTTTCTTCCATTTCCTCAAAAGCTGTGTTGCTTCTTTGTTTTGCTTCTTCTTAACGGTATCCAGGGATCCATTTCTTCTTCGGATTCTGAGTCAGACACCGTCGAACTTCCAGACTGCTGAGTGGAAGTGGTCGAGACATCATCTTGGAAATCTCTTTCTTGACTGTCCGAGTCTGTTTCAGACATGTTTCTTTCTTGTTCTCGTAGTGGACAGTGTTCCTGTTCGTGTCTGCGCTGATTGTAACCGCGGCTAAAGTATCTTCCGCAAAATTGACAGCTCATTCCCTTACCACTGGAGGTGTGGGAATGGCTTGTTATCGAACAGTGATGCAGTTTTATGAGCAAATGAGCATGTGCTCATGAGCAGTTATGAGCATGTGCTCATCTGCTCATCGCAGTTATGCACATGTGCTCATCTGCTCATCGCATAAAATTTTACCCGATTCATTGAGATTTTTTGGGACGTCGGGTAAAAGTTTGCGCTAGAAGTTTGCGCGTTTTGGCTAGGGAACCGCCGGTCGCCGGCCGTTATTTCAGGATGTGATCGACAAATTAAAATATGCTGGCTCCGTTGGCTACTGATCACAGACGGCAAGCAGATTAATGGCTGCATTTTATCTTTTTCAGTTTATAAACACCCCGTATATGAAGCAATAGCTTCCTGGATAGAAACGGCCTCTCTACCGATTGTTTTGTTGGGTAAGTGGCAATTTTGCAATCGTATCCGACTGCAGACTCTCTAGTGGATTGCACGCTCATTAGTGACTGAGTGATCTAATGTGTTTGTAACTTTTTTGAAGGAGCCAAAGGAGTGGGAAAGACAACCACGCTAATCATGTTACATGAATCATGCAAAAGACCGAAACATTATTTTGTAAGTAATATTCAGAATCAGAGGATTGACCATCTGTGTTGTCTTCACGTTATCCGACAAAAATCTTTCCCGTGCTTTTTCGAACAAGCTCTTGTTGATTCCCCGCCAGACTCTTTTGTTTTGTTCAAGAAAAGCAGCAGAAGCAACATTTTTAAAGGGTACAAGCGACCTAAACCTAAATTTTATCAATTGGATAGCGACCAACGTATTAATTTATCCAATGGATAGTGCTTTTTTATCCGTTGGATAGAGCTATTCATGCTTCGTACAACGCAATTTATCCAGCGAATAAAATTTATGCGTAAACCGTTTCCTTTCTGTTTAGGACCTTTCAAGTGATCACGACGTGGTGCGCTTGTCTGAAAAATTGAAGGTTCGTCCTGAAACTGATAGAAAATTGTTATTTGTTGATTACCAATGATATGGAAATTCTACCATCTACCCATTATTAACGTTTGTTTTCTTTCTGTTAATATAAGACTATATCGCCATTATCGGGTAATGAAGAGAAAGAATATCCAGTTTGGTTGTTTGTTGACAACATACACGAAATGGTGAACTACACATGCTTAAACGACCTGATCCGTATGTACGTCAAGGGCTGGACACAGGTAATTCTGGAGAATTTTAAACATTTGTTTGCTGCTTTTCAAGAATTTCCTGTATGTCCATGCATATAAAATTCCCAAATAAATTCGGCTTAATATGGTAATAAATTTGGACCATTACTGGCAACTTGAAAAATTATTAGGAAATGAATTATTTTCATTTATAAAGTCTTGCAATTTGTTTCTAAACTCTTTATCAGTGAACGCGAGATCTTTTAGCTCATTTGGCAGATTATTCCAAGTTTTAGCCCGTAACATTCATGCCGCTAAACGTCGCCCCAGTCTCCAAAAGGGGCGTGCGGCCGGAAATATTTTGTGTATTCTGATTGGCTAAAATTCGTATTTACGACCCGAACTTAGACACACATGACATAAAACGTCTCGTGTTGTCTAACACTGTTCCTATCCTTGCGGTCACCGTTCCTATGCTGTCTGGCTACCAATTTATAAGCGAGTATAGTGCTATGGCGTGTAGTGCCCGTTCAGCGCAACATCTATAGTCAAAATTCGCTGTTTCTTGCCCATTTTTGCGCTCTTTCTTGAACTGTTTGAAAAAGAGCCAAAAATTAAGCAAAAATTAGTTTCAAGCTCTCCTCCTTTGACTTGCAGAAATGTAAGCCTATCCAACATCAACAGCAACTTGAGTCCGGAAATGCCGTCAGCTCATTGCAACCTTATAATCGCTCCCCATAAGTAAGATCAGTGAATGTTGATAATTGTAACATCAATCCAGCTCAGGCATCATCGTTTCTTAAATACTTGTAAATCATTGAGTTTAACGATACATATTTTATACATGCAGCTGCTAAATGTTGTTCCCTTTAAGAATCAGTTGTATGTTCGTTTCCTAAATATATTTGAGTAACACGCTATACCAAGATTGTACTGTTCACATAATTCCGGACCTATATGAGCAACCCTAACAATTAACCAAATCATGTTTCGGTGATGAAAACGTGAAAACCTTTTGTGTTAGAAAATTTTTTGTGTATTTTTAATTTTTTTCTCAACAGTACCGTAATCGGGGGCGTCTTGTCTGTGCAGTGTCCAGATATGGACTTGTGGGTTTGCTGAAAAAGTTCCGTATAAACTACTCCGACCTCAATACACAAGTGGTGAATCCGACTGAGGAGGTTGCATGGTCGTTACTGAGACGGGTATGTTGTGGAACAAATGTCTAGTGATGCTTGATTGCTGATGCAGTTGATTCTAGGTGTATCAGCAATGCTGCTTTTAACTAATATTCCGTTTGAACTCTTTTAGTCCTACAACGAAATGATCTCCGACCCCGCAAACGAGGTACGTTCAATAATTCCGTCTCGAGATCTGTTTATTACTCGTGCCAGGCCTTTTGTCTTTGCCCTGGTTCAATTTCAAAGGGTTTGAGCTGTACATAATTAACTGGAGAGCAGTCTTAGGCACTGTGTAGTCAAAAAGATGGCGTCTTTTGCGTCATTTTGACGTCATTTGGTCCCCAACTCTCATGTCGCTACCGCTGTACAACCGCGATCAGGCCGAAGTTACGTAACTGTTTCCCCTCTGGTTTTGTTTTCTTCAAGCGGTTCGCTATGATGAGATTACTTACACATTGAAGCTCTACCCAATTCCCTGGGGGATAAAAAAGTTTAAACTGTCGTGCGAGAATTAATAAAACTGCTGAAATTTGCATACGTTCGCATGAATTAACTCATTGCTATAGCTTAATTCGGGCCAATAAAAAAAAATTCACCAAGTTTCCGGATACGGCACAAAACCGAGATGATTTTTATCGGATTCATCGCTGTGTGTGTGAACGGCAACATGAATCCGGTACTAAAACGTTTCGGTTTCGTGACGAATCCGGAATCTTTCGCTCTCATCTGTTGTATTTATCTTTTACAGCCTAAGATAAGAGAGTTTTTGGAGTATGTTGGGTTTGTTCCCCGTTTGGTTGAGTCATTAATACAAGAATGTAGAGTACAAAAAAGAAAAGGAGAAGATATAGAAGCTATTATTGCAAGAGTCACACGCAGCACAATCAAAAATTTACATTATGTTCTTAACGAAGATGTTCAATCTCTTAGTCCCGGATCACGATATGCTCATATCTGTGCACTAGCGTTATGTGTTTCGAGAGGGCTTCGTCCCACAGAATTGCCCACCCTCGTGGACAAAATGAATGTGTCTTGGACCTGTCTGAAGGAAACTTCGGATGAAGTGTTAACATCAGTGTCTCCTCTTGCAACGCATGTTGTCAACCAGCATCTTTCCACTGATGTTTCCCTTCGGGACGAAACGGTAAGTGCCGTGAACTATAGTAATGGCGTGTATCTATTGCAATGAAAAAAGCGTCTAGCTATTGAAGCCACCAAGTAAATTGTTGGGAAAAGAACCCAGCTGGCGGTTTTCCGAGAGTGGAGGCACTCTTCGTTCACCGGTCAAAATGTTTTTGTTTTTAGGTTGAACTACTCAAGCAAGTCAACCTCAAAGGTGAAAGCAATGTTCGCGGATACATTTTTGAAACACTCATATTTTCGAACTTTACTAGTGGTAGGTAAACTTTATTTGACGACAGTAGTTTCAGCCCTTAAATACTAGCAGATACCTCGCACTACTTTTCTCAATGAAAATAATTGTCCATTAATGGAGCACACTTGTCCTCTATTTGTCAAATATAGCATCGGCGCGTTTGACGTTATTGGGCAACGAAGGACAGGAAAGAAGTAAACTTAACCACGTTATCCCAAGCAGGAGTGGTTCTCAATCAAAAACAGTTTACGTCTACGTTTGAACCAGAAAAGAATATATGTTATGCCACTCCAAATATGAAGGGTGTTGACTTTATTTTGTCGCTTGAAAGGGAGGTTTATTTTATCCAATGTACAGTCAATAAAGCCTTCATGACTGCAAAAGCGTCGTTTTGGCAAACTTGTCCGAGCGAGTGGACACCTGTACTCATTACGGTGTTTGATGTAGAAGATACTATGCGAAGCCTACTCACCTCGAATGGAACTCTATCAAATGAATTTAAGAATGGGAAATTCTACATTGGGGATGCTAAAACATTGTTAACAGAACATGAAATTAAATTATGTTCTCCAGCATAATTTAATTAAATCTTCTGGCGTTGCTGAATTGATTGTGAAATGATTGGGTCATTATGAAATAATTTGATGGGCGAATTGGTGATAATTGTAAAAACGTATTTAGATAATCAATATTAACATATTTAGATTTATTCAATGGTTCATATTTTAATGGGATTTATGCAATAAATGATCTATTTTAACCTGTAGAGACACAGATGATTTACATATAGATCTCATCTTTTAAAGTGCCTATGCAGGCGACATAATTTTTGTTAAAAAAATATATCTCAAAGACTCTAACCAAAATCCGAGGGGCAAATCACTCCAAAAAAAGTGTACGGAATTTTTGGACTTTCAAAATTCCGACGAGTTTTTGGTCGGACTTTCGTACTTTTTTGGAATTTTTCCGGACTCTTTGAAAATCTCGATAAAACGAGATTTTTAAAATATTTTCAATTGTGTTGTTGAGGCTTGATTTGAGACTCAAGTTAATTTAATTAAGGTATATAAACTCGGGTATAACAAACTCAAGAACTTTTATAATAAGCCATTCAAATGTCCTGTCCCTAACCCTAGCCCTAAAGAAAAGAAACAAACTAAAAATCGGAATAGAAAAAAAATAGCAAACGTTGTTGTAGCGGTGGGGCCCACATAACGTTATATGGTTAAGCATACTTCATGACCACTAGACTACCGCTGCAATACTATCCTTGCGGTCACCGTTCCTATGCTGTCTGGCTACCAATTTGATAAGCGAGTATAGTGCTATGGCGCGTAGTGCCCGTTCAGCGCCACATCTATAGTCAAAATTCGCCGTTTCTTGCCCATTTTTGCGCTCTTTCTTGAACTGTTTGAAAAAAAGCCAAAAATTAAGCAAAAATTAGTTTCAAGCTTTCCTCCTTTGACTTGCAGAAATGTAAGCCTATCCAACATCAACAGCAACTTGAGTCCGGAAATGCCGTCAGCTCATCGCAACCTTATAATCGCTCCCCCATAAGTAAGATCAGTGAATGTTGATCCAGCTCAGGCATCATCGTTTCTTAAATACTTGTAAATCATTGATTTTAACGATACATATTTTATACATGCAGCTGCTAAATGTTGTTCCCTTTAAGAATCAGTTGTATGTTCGTTTCCTAAATATATTTGAGTAACACGCTATACCAAGATTGTACTGTTCACATAATTCCGGACCTATATGAGCAACCCTAACAATTAACCAAATCATGTTTCGGTGATGAAAACGTGAAAACCTTTTGTGTTAGAAAATTTTTTGTGTATTTTTAATTTTTTTCTCAACAGTACCGTAATCGGGGGCGTCTTGTCTGTGCAGTGTCCAGATATGGACTTGTGGGTTTGGTGAAAAAGTTGCGTATAAACTACTCCGACCTCAATACACAAGTGGTGAATCCGACTGAGGAGGTTGCATGGTCGTTACTGAGACGGGTATGTTGTGGAACAAATGTCTAGTGATGCTGATTGCTGATGCAGTTGATTCTAGGTGTATCAGCAATGCTGCTTTTAACTAATATTCCGTTTGAACTCTTTTAGTCCAACAACGAAAATCTCCGACACCGCAAACCGGCCAGGTACGTCCAATAATTCCGTCTCGAGATCTGTTTATTACTCGTGCCAGGCCTTTTGTCTTTGCCCTGGTTCAATTTCAAAGGGTTTGAGCTGTACATAATTAACTGGAGAGCAGTCTTAGGCACTGTGCAGTCAAAAAGATGGCGTCTTTGGCGTCTTTTGCGAGCATTGTTCTGATAACAGTAATTATTAATCTTTTTCAGTTTGTTTCTACTGAACTTATGCAGATGGAAACCTCGAGCCCAGAAAAAGAAGATAAGGTTTGCTACCCTTAATCTAAACTTTATGCCAGATACCGTATTTACTCGTTTAATTGCGATCAATTCTACGCATCGTTGTTAAATCGGTCTTTGGAATTTTCGTAATGCGCAGGTCAGTCGTGAAGGCAGAGATTCAGTGATTTGTGCGAGGAGGTTGTCAAAATGGTAACATTTGGCTACATCTAACTTTCAATTATTTTTGTTTAAAGTTCTTGTTACAATTGACAAATAAGAATTTTTAAACAGCGCCGCCCCCGATTACACCCGGGGCCGTAACTTAGAACGATAGTTGTGGGGGGGGGTTTATTCATATATTCAGTTCTGCCCAACGGATTTCATTGTGAGCTATTGCACTTACAAAAGAGCATCCGTCGGGCAGAACTGAATATATGAATAAACACCCCCCCAATTATCGTTCTAGTTGCGGCCCTGATTACACCGCTCTATAAGGAAACGCACACTGTACCGGTTACTGGAACCTGAACGGGTCTCACCGGTTACTGGAACTCAACGCATGGGGAGTTAGACTAATCCTATCAAAAGATTGTCCCACCGGTGAGGAGAGATCACGCAGATCTATGTGACAAGTTTGGGACATTCCCGCGTGTTTGGATCAGGCCATCCAAACACGGAAACCATTAAAGTAATTGTTAATTAATTAACACCATGAACTAACAAGCACTCGTCGTGATTTTTCAAAATAAAATTGAAATCAAGAGAAATCTGTGTTTTAATACCTATGGAAATATCAAATACCCCCATTCTCTTGAAATTTTGACGCAATGAATCCTCTGATTCAGAACTTCCGGCGCCGGGTCGCTGCGCATTTCTCAGAAGCAGAGAAAGCATAAGGTAATCCCTGAATTCGTTGAAGATCTCTTCCGTGATTATCGACTGCGACAGAAACTCTGGAAGCCAAGCCTATCTTCAGCCGTTGAAGACTTGAAGTGAAGCATGATGCGGCCGCGATCATGATGTACGTAATTCCCAGTCTTATTGCTCGGTCAGTTTGTGCCCGTGCTCGATATAGGCCACAGAATAAGGTTATTCTGTGATATAGGCATAAGAAAAATATTTTTTCTGTTTGGTTTCATTGGCAGTAGATCAAGAAAAGATATAACGGTACGTGAATGCTCTATATGTAACTTATTTTGAATTGCCTTTGAAGTGAGGTTTTGCGTGTGGGCATTTAAACTGCCAGAACTCAAATTATATATAAACTATATAAGAGAAATTTGTAAATACCGTTGCCGTTGGCAGAGTTGACTGCTCAATGGATATCCAGAGCATATTATTGAAAATTAAGCAATAAGCCAGTATTAGTTTTCACAAGAAAACTTATACTGGCTTATTGCTTAATTTTCTTAGCTTTTCTCCCTTAAATTATAAAGCTGGTTTGGTTCGAACGCTTATAGATAGAGCACGAAAAATTAACAGCTCAATTAGCGAAAAGAAACTCTTTTCCTTCTCACTTCATTGATAATATTATCAAAATTGCTGAAGAAAAACATCCTTCCACTGCCCCGAATGTTTCTGGCCGAGAACCACAAAGAGACACTGAAATGTCCGATATTTTCAACTGCCATATATAGGCCACTACTCCAAGATCACACAAAAACGGTTAACAACTATTATCAATCATTATTGCTTGCCTTTCGAAATAAAATTGGTTTTCTCACAATATAAAATTAAAATCTTTTTAGCTTTATAAATTTACTTGTGCGGTTTGTAGTAGCCGTTTGTTACATTGGCGAAACAATGCGCCATTTATCTACCACAGAGAACACACTTCCACTGACAAAACTCCCACATCTACAAACACTTCCTTTCATCACCTAACTGCAAATCACACTATACAGACTCTCGTTTTACTATTCTTGACACTGCCAACTTTTCCTCTACACTTAAATAAAAGAAGCCCTACATATAAATCAACTCAAACCTGAACTCAATAAGCAAGTTCAACACTTTAACACTATCTTTAGCTTGTAAATATATTGTCGTGTAGTTTCGTGACCTCACTTAGTCTGTTGTCCATGTCTAGTTTACAACAGAAGATGCTGATTCAATTTTTTCCACAGATTCAGAACTTCAGACTTTTGAAAACGAATTTTGAAAACGTTCCTAATCTGTGCCTGGTATGACTTCGAAAGGTCGAGAGCCAGTATTTTTCTTCTTCGACATCGAAGCCGCGAACAGTTCAGTTGGTGCTGACATAATTCAATTTGGGTTACGTGCGATCCAAGTGTCCATTTGATGGCAGAGTTTAGTGCATTTGTGAAAACAAAGCAGAAATTATCATCATTCAGTAATTTAATCTTTTTTAATGTTGAAAAAATTATCTTTATGTCGAAATCTTTGCACAATTCTTTGCATACGCTTCATCTTTCTTTGCCCTTTCCAGCCATCAAACACCAGATCCTTTTCCTCTTGTTTTCAAGAGGATGATGAAATGGGTGACCAATAGGACTTTGGCAGCAAGCAGGAAAAGTAGAAAAAAGGGAAAACAACAGAAAATGTTTTACCCAGGTAAGTTTGAAGCGTTTTCGCCATGTAAAGGCTTGTTTGCACTGCAATTTTTTCTTAGAAAATGTGCATCATTAGGATTTAAATGAAAATTGCACAATCGGTGACATTGAAACATAGATCACTCACAGAAAAACTGTTGTTGCAATTACTCTGAGCTACAAGGCCAAGTTGGGAAGTTCTGGCTGGTAGGTCGATGACTACTTCCCCATGCATCAGATCTTTTCCTGCTAATCCCTGCTTTCCCCTCTTATATTGAACCTGCATGTGGAAAAAATTGAATCAGCATAGATCTTCTGTTGTTTTTTTAAAAGTTCAAACATTGTGTTCGTTTGTGTCGGGCTCAGCTCTTTGTATCTGCGTTCGGGTGGCATACCCGCAAATTAAAGCTCAGACAGTATATATTAATAATGTTCTAGTCGACTTGCACTTTTAAACATATTTAAAAATACCACGTAACTGGAGGGTATTCATCATGCAGTAAGTGACCATATTTGAAAGTGTCTTAGTCAAAGGCCATATAATTAGTTTATTAAATATGTTTAAAAGTGCAAGTCGACTAGAACATTATTATATATACTGTCTGAGCTTTAATTTGCAGGTAAATTCTTTGCACAAATCAATCCACTGATGTAAAGTAACAAGCGATTCTTGCAGGTACTTCGATGTGGCACTCCGATACACCATTCGGTGTACCATTCGGTGTAGATATCTAACTAGAGTTGTCATGATGTATAAAAATAAATTTGTTTAAAAAATAATACCTAAATAACAGTTTATTTCGTTCCTCAGTTTTGCTTGCTCATGGTGGCAATCGGTCGGACTTTCCGATGTTGGTGGACAACATCTCTCGCCACAAAGCCTCATCTGGCTATTTGTACCCGAGACTTCGTGTGGGGGACACATACCAACTTTGTGTAAAGGTGAGTTCTGCATCTGATTCCGAATTTTGTGTTCTCGAATATTGGACAATGCTTTTATACATTTCAGCTTCAAGAAAACGGTTTGCCAATATTTGACAAACAAACGAAATTAGGAATGGAAGGTTTGCACAAATTATTCTTCCCTGGTGAAGACTTTAAAGGTACGTGTTTTCTTATAGGATCGCGATCTTTTGTTTTGTGCCGACGTAAACAAATTTATGTTTTGTGCCAACATAACCAGGAAATTTATGTGGCTTGTACGAACCAGTGAATGCTTCATTCATTTTTATCACGATCGTCACAGTGCTTTGGGAGATGCCAGGTTGATGAGGCAAATTTTCGGGGGGCCGCTTCGCAACCACCTGGAAGAAATCGAAACAAAGACGTTGTCTTGTAAGTATTTTTGGACTTCATCCAGACTCTTTAGTAATGCACATTTAATACTGCATCGTGGTTTCCTCTTGCGCACGCTACTATCTTCTCATCGTCCAATAATTTGCCCTTTAGACTTTGTGTGAACCAGACTTTTCAGACAGTTATCTGAGTTACTATTAGAATATCCTCGATGATTTTTTACCCCAGTATGGCCTTGACTAAGCATAACAATCGTTGACTAAGCGATTATTT